>NW_008709663.1:1451430-1523476 GCF_000327385.1 Lottia gigantea | reverse complement strand
CACTGATTGTTGTTCCATAAAGCTGTGTCTATATATCGTACTCACAATTGCTAAATGCCATTCAAAGACTTTCGGGATATTTATATTGACAGAATGGAGGGGGAATGGTGGGTTGGTGTATGGGCTTGCAGGTAAGTAGAATCCTAAATAACTGAATGGTTTTCATGTAAAATATTGTAGTTGTTATAGAAAGGATGTTAAAATATTTAGTAGTAGGGTTTACAGGCAGAATCCTTGAAATCTATGGTTGTTCATCTCTGTTTGCATATATGTATAAGCTTATCTAAGTTGTTATCCTATGAAACCTAAGGTGTTATCCTATAGAACTTAAGTTGTTATCCTAGAAAACCTAAATTTTTATCCTAGAAAACCCAAGTTGTTATCCTAGAAAACCTAAATTTTTAAACTTAAGTTGTTATCCTAGAGAGCTTAAGTTGTTATCCTAGAAAACTTAAGTTGTCATCAGAGAAAACATAAAGTGTTATCTCAGAAAACCTTAGTTGTTATCCTAAAAAACCTAAGTTGTTATCTTACAAATATAAAATTGTTATCCTAGATAGCCTAAGTATTTATCTTAGAAAACCTTAGTTGTTATCATAGAAAACCTAAGTTGTTATCTTACAAATATAAAATTGTTATCCTAGTTAATCTAAGTTGTTATCCTAGAGAACCTAAGTTGTTATCTTAGAATCATTATAAAATATGGTTGTTTATTTCTGTCAGCATAAATTTATTATTTATATCTGTGGGTATAACAACATCAATACACACCATAATACACCTATTAATACATGTCTTGAAGCTAGATCTATTAGTTCACATGTACTCAGTTTTAAAGGGATTGTATAGAGGTTTTCTAAAGTGTTGTGTGTATCTGGTGCACAGGTAGCATCAATTTGCACAATTCAAATTTTGAGTCAGACGTCTGTGGTTCCTGCCATTTTATTAGAACTAAGCATTTATGGCATTAGATACGTGCAGATTTGTGATTAGTGATGTCATCTAATGGTTTTAGTTAAATTGCAGGAACCCCAGATGTCTGACTACAACTGAGAAGGGTGTAAATTGATGCTATAATTGTCCCCAATACACACAAGTTTATAAAACATAAAAAATCCCTTTAACATATTATTCACAGTATATACCTGACTGCTTGCAAATGACATTTTTGTCAAAATAATTGAGTTTTTTGTTCATTCTTTGTGAGATAAGTATATCAAAATAACAATATGACTCTTTAAAAATATGTCAATTAGATCAATCTTAATGTCAAATAATTGCCAAAACCGACATGCAAATAAGTGTTAATTTGATCTTTGTGAGATTATCAATACCTGGTTATAATCAAGTAGACTAGAATAATGAAGTAAGACAACTTATCCAGGAAAAAACTGTGTCGACTAGAATATTTGCCAAGCATTTACAGTTGACTCAACTGGTATAAGATGATTTATTCAGTATTCATTTACATCTGGGTTGACTGGAATAATGAGGAAAGATGACTTAATCAGAATTCATTTACAGCTGGGTTGACTGGAATAATGAGGACAGATGACTTATTCAGTATTCATTTACATCTGGGTTAACTGGAATAATGAGGAAAGATGACTTATCAGAATTCATTTACATCTGGGTTAACTGGAATAATGAGGAAAGATGACTTATCAGAATTCATTTACAGCTGGGTTGACTGGAATAATGAGGAAAGATGACTTATTCAGTATTCATTTACATCTGGGTTAACTGGAATAATGAGGAAAGATGACTTATTCAGTATTCATTTACATCTGGGTTAACTGGAATAATGAGGAAAGATGACTTATCAGAATTCATTTACAGCTGGGTTGACTGGAATAATGAGGACAGATGACTTATTCAGTATTCATTTACATCTGGGTTGACAGGTATAATGAGGACAGATGACTTATTCAGTATTCATTTACATCTGGGTTGACAGGTATAATGAGGACAGATGACTTATTCAGTATTCATTTACATCTGGGTTGACTGGAATAATGAGGAAAGATGACTTATTCAGTATTCATTTACATCTGGGTTAACTGGAATAATGAGGACAGATGACTTATTCAGTATTCATTTACATCTGGGTTGACTGGAATAATGAGGACAGATGACTTATTCAGTATTCATTTACAGCTGGGTTGACTGGAATAATGAGGACAGATGACTTATTCAGTATTCATTTACATCTGGGTTGACTGGAATAATGAGGACAGATGACTTATTCAGTATTCATTTACATCTGGGTTGACTGGAATAATGAGGACAGATGACTTATTCAGTATTCATTTACATCTGGGTTGACTGGAATAATGAGGACAGATGACTTATTCAGTATTCATTTACATCTGGGTTGACTGGAATAATGAGGACAGATGACTTATTCAGTATTCATTTACATCTGGGTTGACAGGTATAATGAAGAAAGATGCTTTTATCATTGGGTACTGTTGCACTTTTACACATCAACACACCATCGATATGAAACTTGTCAGAAAGCTACTAATATAAGTCCTTAATATCTATTTTAAATTTAAGAGAAATTCCTATCTCCATCTTCAATTAATTTTCAAGTTTACAGGTGGAATTTTTTCCGTTAATGGCAAAATGTCAGAGGGACTTAACTCTTTGTTTGGTTGTACTTTCTTCGTGAAATCATTCATTCGTAAATTATATCAACAAATAGTCAATATTTTAAACTCATGTAACAACTGCAGAAGCAATTATTTTCATTGATGCCCTGAAAACCAGTGCTGGCACGATATAGCAGCGAATCGATGTATCGAGTATCGATAAATGTGGGGATTTTTTATAAGTCTGTAAATGGAATCACACATTATTCTCACTGACTTGATTGAAGTTTTAGGAAACTTTTTATAAAACAGGGGGACTGACTTGACTTGCTTGTACAGATATTTATTTTTTATTGTACACTGTTAAAAACATGCCACTTAGCTGGCTTGTACAGCTGTTTAGGCTATAAACAACACTGCAGTCAATGTCAACAGACTTAACAACTCTTTAATCCTAGCTCAAAATTGATAAAACACAATAAAAACTATAGTATAAAGAGAGATTTATATAACATTGTGTATGTATGTTTGTTGTTTATAAAAATTGAGATCAAAAACGGCAAAATCAATAAATCAATAAATCAATAAAGGTCAACATGTCCTTATTTTTTTAGTTCAGATCATGGTATATATTTTAAACAAAGACAACGTAAGAGGGAAACTGTCTATAGCCATCCGGTTGTGTACAAATAAAACTTTCATTTACATCTGTCATGTTTTTAAAACATACATCAGTCAGATAAATATATCCAGTGTATTACAACAATTTCAATAATCAAATATCCCAATCCTTATTCACTAATAGTAACATAAGTGGTAGATGTTACATTTAGAACTTTTAGGACTTCTTCTAAAACTCAAATATTCATCCACATTCAGAATGCTTTAAAGAGATTTTCTAAAAATTTGGATGTGTATTGCAGACACTGATGGCATCAATTTACACCATTCCAATAAATGCCTAACGTTCCTTTGGCAACAGTAGATTTTATTCACATCTATCCGTTGCTTGCACAATCTCATATTCTCGTCATTAGAGACTTATAATCTTCCTTGGCAGACCATACGTCAACATTCAATTTAGCCAATTTATCAATCATTATTACAAATGGCCACCTTAATTGAATTATCATGGCCCATCCTGGCCCCCTAGTAGAAAGGCTACCGACTAAAGAACGAGAATTGGGTTAGAGAATAAAAGAAAGTAAAACAGGTATAAAGTGACAGAGTTAGAATGGAATGAGAGAGATGAATGTTAAAGATGAATAATGTTGACATGTCACACGCGAGTTAAATATACAATCACACAATATTACTGTAGAGTTGTAGGAGGCGGAATGATATAACTCACTACCATTCTTATCTTCTCACTTACCATACTTACAATAATAAAATATACAATAATAATAAAATCATGGATTGAAGAAAAACTCTCTGTTTTTCTGTTTACTCAAATTTCCAGTATCCTTCCTGGATAATTCATGTTTTGAAGGGATTGTGTAGAAGTTACCTAAACTTCGTATCAGGGATACTGGTCATTGATATCAAGGATTTGCATTATTATTATTTTCATTCTCAAGTCTGTGGTTCTTGCAATTCCACTAAAACTAGAAGGCGCTTTATGACATTACTAGAGGGGAGCTACCAGGAGCTACTCTTGATATCTTGCAGTTCCCCTCTAGTGACCTCATAAAACGCGTAAGTTTTAGTTGAAATGCAAGATGTCGGAATGAAAATTTACAATCACTTTAACAGTTTAGAACAAGTCTTTACAATCCCTTTAACTTATCAAGATTATTAAGGATTTGCAGAGTCATAAAATGAGGTAAAAATCCTATTGTCTTTCAAGTCAGTTAAGTCTGGCATCACAAATCGCAATGCTTTCGTTAGAATTCAAACAGCAATCACTTTTACAATTGAAATGAGATAAATAATATATTTAGAGAATATCATAAATCTTTAACAATTTTGTTTTTATTTTTGTCAAATGTAGCATGAGTCATTTGCCTTGATGAAGTAACGGTGTGTGTTACTTAGTGCTGTAGTCCCACTGGTAAAGGTTTTACGAAAATATTTTTGGGTCCTTTAACAGCAAGCAGTTTAACTGCCAGTCATGAGTGGAGATGAAAAATATATAAAAATCTTTCAATAATAATCAACTAGATAGTACAACAACACAAACCACAACAAACAAAGCCAGGAAGTGCAAAACTATTATGAAAATTGATATGAAAACAAGATCAAAAATATTGACTTGCGTTAAAACAGAAAATAATTGGCGATCTATATTCGTTTTTACGAGACTGAATATGATTTTATTTGAAATTTTATCAGCAGAAGAGAAATCAATCTATAATATAACCAGGAACTGATCAATTAGAAACTTTATTTTTCTCAGATAGTAATGAATTTTACAACGAGTCATAAGGTTCTGGGGGCCAATTTGCAAAAATAAAATTGTATACAGCACTTGTTAATTGGACAACACTCAGACATTTTCAGTTAAATGTTGCGCAAGATCCAGGCTACACAAATTTGGTCTTGTATACACACAGTAACAGTTAGTAAATTGTTGGGAAAATTGTTACCATTCCTTGCTGGTGTCTGCCATTTTTTTTCCCATTAAATCAGATAGACCTTTCTCAGTTGGATAAACTTCATTAACATATATACATCTCAGTAACAAAACTGATCTTGTATTTGTTTCAGCAACAACGGATGAATGCTCAACAGGCCCGTCGTTAAACCCTAACTGAATTGGCTTATTTAATCAAATAATTTTCTTAATTTGACTCTAAATAATAAGGAAACCCATCTTTAAGCAGTGTTTTTAACTGATAAAAATGATTTTTTGTTTGATTTTTTTGCTTTTTGGTCAAAATATCCTAAAACACGAAACAGATCAAGGTATGTATCACATTGACCTGTTGTAAAAGCATGGAAATGAAATGAATGGAGTTTTACGTCCGGGCAATGCCATGCAGGGTGCAATAAGGGAAATTTTGCCTAGACAGCAGCTGTAGCCCGCTCTTTTTCGATTTCCAACTGTCAAGGGATCTTTATCATATACAGCCTGTAGCACACGGGGCCTCAGTTAATTGTCCCATCCGAAACTAGACTCTTTTTCCATGTCAGCCCCTCTTACCTACATCACTTGACAGGAGGAAACCTAAAAAATCTGAAGTTTTTATCTCAACTTCGACCCTATACCCTCAGGTTAGTGAGCAAGTGTCTTAACTCATTGAGCCACTGTGGCTCCCATTAAAAAACCATGGAACAAATGATCAAGATCTGTATTTTAATGAGGCAGATAACAGCTTCTATATACAGAATCTAATAGAATAATGTTGAATTTATCATCAGCCCACTCATTCATTTACTCAGTCAGAAATATCTTGAAAATATACCGTGAATCACAATATACATCATTAATATCACAAACTGACATCTAGACAGAATCTCAAGGACAAATCTAATATGTATATGGTATAATAATGTCACAGGAGGTGGGAGAGGCAAGTGGGAAGGGGGGTGGTGGTGGTATTGAAGTATAGTATAGAAGTAAGAGTGATGGGAGGGGGATGTAAAAAAAGTCACCAGTAGGCGGAATCTCAAGGACAAATCTAAAACATATATAAATATAATACAATGGGGGTGGGAGAGGAAATTTGGCAGTGGTGGTATCAAGAGTGAAGGGTAGAAGGGGGCAGGGGATATACAAAATAACAAGAAGACAGAATATCAAGAACAAATCTAATGCATATATAAGTTTAATAATACACAGGCAAGTGGGATGGGGAAGTGGACAGTGGTGGTGGTATCGAGAGTGAAGGGTAGACAGGGGCAGGGAATTAGGATTGAAGGGTAGAATTGGGGCAGGGGATATAACAAAATAACAAGAAGACAGAATATCAAGAACAAATCTAATGCATATATAAGTTTAATAATACACAGGCAAGTGGGATGGGGAAGTGGCCAGTGGTGGTGATATCGAAAGTGAATGGTAGACAGGGGCAGGGAATTAGTAATGAAGGGTAGAAGGGGGACAGGGGACATAAGAAATTAACAAGAAGACAGAATCTCAAAGAGAACAAGTTGAACATATATCTACAGTCTCATGTTTCTCTTTAATCAGTACTATATAAACTGTGATTTTTCAAAATGGCTGCACCCTACTACTAAAAAAAACTGTGATTTTTCAAGATGGCTGCACCCTACTACTAAAAAAAACTGTGATTGTTCAAGATGGCTGCACCCTACTACTAAAAAAAACTGTGATTGTTCAAGATGGCTGCACCCAATAAACAGAGATTATTGTAGTCAACAATCAATTTTCAAATTCAGTTTTAAAAACCTGGAACTAATATGCCAATTCAAACAAACAACAATCTTGTTTTGCAAGTTTTAAAGGCGTAGAGTGAAACTTACTGTTGCAAAGAAATTGATAAGCTACTTTTGTTTACATCGTCTTGTTACGCATTTCTGATTTAGAAAAGGAGTTGGTGTTGAGCCACGCCTTTTAAATTTCAGTCAATTAAGTGCGTGACTCGATTCTGGTAACTAGGTCAGGGGCAAGGTATCCTACATATTGATATGTATTTATCTCAGTCCATTAGGAAATTAACATAGACAAAACAAATAGATATTCTCTTGGCCTTGGGATAAACACTCACCACCTTATCATTATCAAGCTATTACGAACTGTGTCTTATACCTTGACAACAGCCACCTTTCTTGTATCATTGAGTGCAGCGATTTTGATTATGGGAATAGTTTCTGTATAGATAGTAGTGTTAATCTCTTTTAAAAAGTTTAAAGAGTTTATAATATTGCTTGAGTATATATGCTTGTCAACTCTGTAATGCTGTCAGAGTATCCACATAGTTTAAGAAATTAAAAAGAGGTGATGTCACTAATCGCGAAATATGCTTTATCACATAAGAACCTTTAGGATTTGTGACGTCATCAAACACTTAGTTTTAGTGGAATTGCAGGAACCACAGACATCTGATTGAAAATTAGAATGGTGAAAATTGATGTTATCAGTGTCCTTGATACACATAAAAAAATTAAAAAACCTCTTTACAATGTCTTTAATAACATCTATCTTGTTTCATATCATAGTAAATCAAAGTCAAACTGAAGGGAAATGAAAAGAAAAGTAGCTTCATTTTACACGATAGTGTTTCTTTTTAAACCAATCAACAGATCATCAGACAAATCGACCAATCAGAACACAATCACTATTTCAATTACAATTTTTCCCATAATTCTTCTTCATCTTTTTTGTATGTTTTCTACCAAGTTTCATCATAAAAACAATAATTTTCAAGGACAAACCTCAGTCTATTTGTGAATGAAAATATTTACAATTGTAGTAAAATTTCACAATTCTGTTTACGAGAATGATGCAGAAAAAATAAGAGTTTTTGATGCCGTGATACCAGTAATAAAACTAAAATAGAAAGTTTATATCTTGATTTCTGAAGATATATTAATATTCTATATTTCAATTATTAATAATTGAATTGAATGGAATCAGCTATATTAAGAAATAAGGAAATGAAAGCTATAATTTAAATGTTCTTGAAGAAACTCGGAAGATGTTCATA
Organism: Lottia gigantea; assembly: GCF_000327385.1. NCBI lineage: Eukaryota > Metazoa > Mollusca > Gastropoda > Lottiidae > Lottia > Lottia gigantea. The sequence continues at coordinate 1,515,270 of NW_008709663.1, read as the reverse complement.
TACGAATCACGATAAACAACAACCAGGGAACAGAAGTACTAAATAGACAGGCTGAAGGGTTACTCTTAATCCTTGGTTCCCAATCGGGGTGTTTTTACCCCCTGTGGGTGTCAGTGGTGTGACCAACTGGTGTGTAGGAGAAGAATTTATTTGGAATTGAGAGAGCACCTCACATCATCACAAGCTGGAAATGTGGATGATACAAATTTTTTTGGGGTGTGAAAGATCCAGGTGATTGCTCCAGGGGTGTAAGGTTGGGAACCACTGCTCTAAATCACCTTCTGTTCTATTCATCATTTGCAGCCCTTAGTATAGATTCTCAATTATTGGAAGGAGAAATTTAAAACTTTTCTGCTCTATGTTAATGAGTTAATGAAGACAGGCAATGTCATGCAATGTACAACGAGGGAAATTTTGCCAGGACAGCGGCATAAGCATGCTCTTTTTCAATTTCCAACTGTTGAGAGATCTTTAACATACACAGCCTGTAGCACACAGAGCCTCGGTTTATTGTCCCATCTAAACGTCTAGACGCTTTTTCCATGTCAGCCCTGCTTCACTGACAGAAGGTTGAAAAATCTGAAGGTATTATCTTAGACCTATGACAGGATTGAACCCTGGATCTTCAAGTTTGCAAAATAATACCTAGGGTACCAGATCATGTAGGAAACATTCTTAGCTTCCTTTATCTTGTCAAACAAATTGATTACTGTTGAGAATCTTTAACGTGCATGGTGGGTAGCGCATGGAACCTTGATGTCCCATCAACCATTGCTCACAGTGCTTACCTTTACTCCTACCATCGCTTCAAAACGTAGGAAATAATTCTATATTTACAGTATGATTAATTTAATACTAGTTACAGGAAATGTCCAATGATAAACAGTAGGAACACTAATAACTATGATTAATTTGTTATTTTCTATTTTATGTTCTGTGTTTGTCAGTTGTCAGTATATATGAAGATATAGTATTTAATAGTATTACACATCTTCACAATGTCAAACTATTACAAACTTCATCTTATACCTTGACACATCTTCACAATATCTAGCTATTACAAACTTTATCTTATACTTTGACACATTTTCACAATGTCAAGCTATTACAAACTAGTCCCATACCTTGACACATCTTCACAATATCAAGCTATTACAAACTTCATCTTATACCTTGACATCATTAGACACTTTTCTTGTATCACGGAATGCAGCATTTTGATTGGATTGTACAGTCAATAAGAGCCCAATAATAAAGTATGTGAACATAGTGGTGATTGTCAGTAATACGGGTCGTCCGAGAGGTTGACATGGGAAAAGCATCTAGTTGTTCGGATCAGACAATAAACCTGTGACAAGTTATTTCAAACATTGTCTAATACTTAGTAGTCTAATGCTGCTGACCAGCCAAATTTTCCTGATTGCACACTGCATGGCGTTGACCATCTATTAGCCCATCAAATGCAGAAAATTTGGATGTAAAACTCATTTCATGTCAGTGATACAAGAAAAGAGGCTAATGAGGTCAAGGTATTAGACACAGTTCATAATAACTTGACATTGCGAAGATGAATCTCCCAATGATATGATTAATTTCTCTACTACTATAATGACAATCAATTTGAATTCTAACTAATGATAAATGTGGTGTTTACCAATTTAATATCTATCACTAGGTAATATTGAAAATATAAAATCTGAGGGCAAATAGGTAATATTGATCTATCCTGACCTGTTTATAAGGTCACTATCATAAAAATGTCTTATAATGTATAAGACATTTTGTAATTAGTTTTAGTGGAATTTCAAAAACCACAGATTGAAAATTAGAATAGTATAAATTGATACTATCAGTGTCCGTGAGTTAGACGCTTGCTCACTAACCTGAAGGTCCAGGGTTCAATCCAGGCATAGGTCGAGATAATACCTTCGGATTTTTCAACCCAGTTTCCCCCTGTCAGTGATGCAGGTACGAGGGGCTGACATGGAAAAAGCGTCTAGTCGTTCGGATGGGAGAATAAACCGAGGCCCCGTGTGCTACAGGCTGTGCACGTTAAAGATCCCTCGACAGTTGGAAATTGAAAAAGAGCAGGCTAATGACGCTGTCCTGGTAAAATTTCTCTCATTGCACCCTGCATGGCATTGCCCGTCTTCATTAGCACACATGGTGCAGAAAAGTAGGACGTTTCATTTCATTTCATTTGTCCCTGATACACACAAAATTTAGAAAACCTTTTTGAATCTGGCAAAAAATTTCATAAATATAGCATGTGCCATACATAAAAGACTTAGGTGGAGTGTCAAAAATGAGAGGTGTCTCTCTAAGATGAGGCCTGGTAGCAAAAAGCCCTTTCGAGCCTGAGGTCTAGAGGCCGTCAGAGGGCCCAAGAAGCAAACAGATTTTAGATTGTCTGGGATGACTTTCAAGCCATTTAGAGGACTTCATTTTCACTTCATAATAAGACCTGAGGGGAGGACTATGGCCCAATTGCCCACCCCCCAAAAATACGCCACTGCTGCCATAAGCAGGCCCATAGCTACAGAGGGTCAAGGGGGTAGGGGGTCAAATGGATGCCCCCCTGAAAATATTATTTCAACTCCAGACCAATTCAATTTATTTCAACTACAGATCATACGTATTGCCCCTTCAGATATATTACTTGCCCTTTCAAACAATCAAGTCTGGATAAGGACCTAGTCATAAGCTAGAATGATTAATCTTCTATTTACAATCCCTTTTAAAAAATAATATTAAATAACAAGAATAGCGATCTAATTATAAACTAGTCACGAGTATTAATTATTTAACTTGAATTAGACGTCGGAATAGATCACAAACATAGTCGTCCTTGGAGATTATTTTTAAATTAATATGTTAAAAAATGTTAATATTCAGGACACGTTAAAAACATATTGTCATGCAAGGTTTATAGAATTATCAGGTATTGTTAGCATTTACAGAAATTGAATAGAAAAATAAACAGCTTAAAACCTCAATGAGTCATGTTGTTTATCATGAAGTAGAATCTAATATTTTACAACAATGACAACAAATAAAAGTGATACAATCATCTAAATTGAGCTTCTAGTTCAGTTTTTTTTTGAGTATAATTTATCTGCAGTAATGTGTTGTTATATTACTATTTCTAAAAGAACAGCATCCTTCGAATTTGATCTTGATTTTACATAAGAGGAGTCAAGTAGTCCCACAAGAATTAGACAAAGTTAGGGGTTTTTAGCATAGAAGGTTTTAAGTGTTTTTGAAACTGCATAGCAAATTACAAATTTTATCAGCAGTTAAAGGGACTGAAAGGTCTTCTTGCTTTATTGTGTGGCCCTTTTTTGTCTTCTATACATATCATTTCAATTTTCTGTAGGATATCTGTGGTGCCTAGAATTATAGCAATGCTAACTATATATGATTCACTTTCTCTATATAGCTATTAGTTTTGGCCATGGCTATTTGCACCACGATGGTACAAAAATGGGCATTAAAAAAAATGGCCATTCCTACCTTACCCTAACGAAGTCACTTATTATCATTCTTGACAATCAAAATGGCTTCATGCCTTTAAAAAATAAAAATAAAAATAGTGCGCTTATCTGTTAGCAGATATAGAGAACACATATCGTGACGGTACAAATAGCCAGTATGATTAGTTTTAGAGGAATTTCAAGAACCACAGACGTCTGATTGATAATTGAAATGATGCAAATTGATGCTATCAGTGTCCATGATACACATACAAAGTTTAGACAAACTCTTTACAATCTCATCAAAGCAGAGACTTAGAAAGACTAGAAAGACTTATCCCTTTATCAATATGTAGGATTTAATAAGTTCAATAATAAAATATTGATACAGATACAAATATCTGGACTTTAATCTTCAAAATATTAATTTTCATAATGAAAACCAGAAATCAAAACCTGATGGCAAAGATTACAATTAATTGGATCGTAAACAAAAATCGATACGGTCTAAGGAGAAAGGGAGAAAGCTAAATCAGACAGACAACAAATAAATTGAAGCAATCATATGAAAAAAATCCTGTTTCGAGGATGAAAAAACACTTGTCAATGACCAGCTTTCTATCCCTCTTATCATATCACTAGCTTTTTGAAAGGAAAATAAGTTATACGTCATACTTTTTGCATTTGTTTCGATTCATGAAGATGGGTAAACACCATGCAGTGTGCAATGAGGGTAACTGACTTTTCTATTTCTCATATTTTTGTGGTCATGCAAAAAAAATGTCATTTCGCATCAAGTGTTCTGATATGTTGGCAGATGAAGGGAATTGGGAGGAAGACACAAATAAAATGGAGAATCATGTCCTACTTTTCTGCATGGTTTCCGTTCATGAAGATGGGTAAATTTTATGCAGTGTGCAATGGAGGAGAATTAGGAAGGACCCATGTGCTACACACCATGCACATTATAGATCCCTGGACAGCAGCATTAGCCTACTCTTTTCCATTTCAAACTTTGCAGCACAATGACTTGATTCATTGATGGTAAATGACCAAGATATTGCTATGAGATCACCTTTGGCCTGGGAGAAAACTTTCTATATTCACTGTATTAGACAGCAGGCAATCATCAGGAGAAAACTAAAACCAAGTTGCATCAGAATTTTCTTGCTCAAAGTAATATGCATATGACACTACTGTGATGTAATATTTACATGCCATTTGTGACATCATGAATAACTGACAGATATTTTTAAATTGTTGGACAGGTAACAAACCAATTTGCGACATAATTTCTGAATTATTATGCCGGAAGAAATATTCATGTGAGTCTACTGTGTTGTACTATTTGCTACAATTTATTACAATATAAATAATTGACAGATATTTTTCAATTTTTGGACAGGTAACAACCAAGTTACAAAAACCACTTTATTTAGTTATTCTTATGTCATATTCATGCCCAATTTTGTTGCTCTTGTTTGGCACCCTAAAATAATGTTTCCTAGAAACGCCATTGAAAAACAGTGGCGGAGCCAAAGAGGGGCAGTGGGGGCAGAGGGGGCAGCCGCCCGCAGCCCCAAAAGCAAGTTTTTGGCAAAATTATAACTAGGTTAGAAATTCGGGCAATCTCAGATATTTCGCCCCCACTTGGCCGTAAACCTTGCCCCGCCATTGGACTGCAACTGTGTTGTATTGCTGTATTTGTTTAATTATGAATCATTAACTGATATTTTAAGCTGAAATAATGAGATGTCAGTTGGTTTTTAGACATGATTAAAAGTCATATAATTAACTTAATTAAAAGATAAATGAAGAGTATTGAATTTAACCAAACAGTCCAATATCAAGATTAATCCTTAATCCTTAGCTTAATTCTTACTTCCTCATTTGCTGGTCATTTTTGACATTTGTCAAGATTCTAATGAAGAATGTTTTTGTGTAGATTTTTAGATAATCAGCAAGATTGTTCACTGAAAAAACATCAACTACCAACAATAAACTCCCTATTTCTGATCTCGACCAGTGTTTTACAGGATCTTTATTCTTCAGTCTTAATTCAAAAAATAATGCTATAAGTGATTCTAAAAACAGAAAAAAAAAACTCAAATTAAAACAGGGCTCTGTAACCTATTTCTGCCATTTTGATCTATTATGACATCACATGAATAAGAAGCACACTGACTTGTCATTCTGTTAATGTCTTTAAAGTCACATGACCCGGGGCCTCGCAAATTTAACGTGAATGTACCGTACCAAACTATTGTGACATAATAAACAATTCAGCCTACAGCTGTATCAGTGTTTTATCAATAACAACTATTTTTAGATTTTATTTTTCAGTAAAGGAGTGTTCTTCTCCAAATGTTTTTATTTACAAATAAATCATTGTATCAATCACTCCCTTTGATAAGTTAAACAAGTTGAAGGCCTCGGAATAAGCTTATATTTTATTTGATTGCTTACTAATTAAGAGTCATATTTCTATTCTGCAAGGTGATACTATCTAGATGTAGGAATTTTATGATGCAGACAAACAAAGAGTCAGAACTTTTTTCTCAAAGGTGATACTATCTGGATGTAGGACTTTAATGATGAATTAAATGATTTAATTGCAGACAAACATCAGATTTTCATTCATTGATACCAACTGGCAAGTCAAATTCATTGATGGATAAATTTCCCTTTTATAAATCGCAGACAAACTTAAAGTCATATCTTCATTCTGCAAAGGTATACTAACTGGCCATTTCAATTCAATTGGAGCAAGTGTCTTTCCTTTATTAATTGCACGCAAAATTGTTTTCTCTTTGGCCACTTGAATTCCATGAAGCATTCAACACTCATATTTAATTGCAGACAAACTTAAAGTCCAATTCTGAAAGTGATAGTAATTTAATCAAAATGAAGACTAAAAGGAAGTATGCAAAAGTGCAGTTTATCGAATTTCAAATATTCACAAATATGGACTTCAAACTCATTAAAATATCACGCATGACATAAATTTTCAATTAAATTATTCATCACAAATAAACTTCAAAGTTAAATAATTCAAAGTTTGCAATACGCATAGTTTTGATGCAGTCATGCACTCATCTAGGTCGAAACATTCTGACAAACTGCAAGCTTACAAGTTTTTTGGGTTGGTTTTTTTTTTTTTTTTTTTTCAGAACTGTCATTTCACCTCGAGCTGAAAAAACTAATTAAACTTTTATATTGCAATTTTTATGTAAATCCTCGTTAATACCTGTAAGCTTCATTAGGCATAAATTCACAGTTTGATCAAGAAGATACATAGATATAAATAGCATACTTTAGAAATATTTTCAGGTATAATTTACGAAGTTTTTGATAATGAAAACTTTTTACAAAAAAGCAGAATACCCCTTTAACATTAACTGTATAAGTTAACTCTATAACTGGTGAATAAGGAATTAAATGATATGAATGGAAATTTATGTCCTGTTTTTTTGCACCTGATTGGATCAATGAAGACAGGCAACGCCATGCAGCGAGCAATGACGAAAATTTTACCAAGAAGGCCAAAGTTTTGAAAAAACAACCAAAGTACAAACAAATTTAAAAAATAAATTCCGATTTCAATGATTTAGACTAATTTTCATTAAAAATATACTATTCATCAAAATCACTGCCTGACAATTTTGAGCTTCAATCAGTCACAATCGGTAAAGTAAATACATTACAATCAACAACCCCCTATTAAAATCAAGGTCAACATTCTGGAGAAGGCTTTTAATTCTAATGGAAATCATCTGTTAATAATGTCCCTGTATATTACGAAGATTTGGACCAATGGAAACTGGCGTAAATATGACAAACCCGAGACTTGACAGCGCTGTGTTAATATCTCTCTATTAACGTAGTTAATCAATAAATATACTGTTAGGGTTTCATCCTAGTACAAACTAGAAAGTTCTACAGTACTGACTGAACCAGTAAGGGAATAATTTCCTCTTTTATATCCAGTGGACCCGTCTTCATTAAACCACATGGTGCAAAAAATGAAATGAATGGAGTTTTACGTCCTACTTTTCTGCACCATGTAGGCTAATGAAAGCGGGCAACGCCGTGCAGGGTGCAATGAGGGAAATTTTGCCAGGACAGCGGCATTAGCCTGCTCTTTTTCGATTTCCAACTGTCGAGGGATCTTTAACGTGCACAGCCTGTAGCACACGGGGCCTCGGTTTATTGTCCCATCCGAACGATGAAAGGTGCAGAAAAGTAGAAAAAACATTCATTTCATTTATATCCAGTTGTCAGCCTGTCTTTGGTCCCCTATATTTTAAAATTTTAACATCATAATGTATAAGGAAAAAATTACACGTGAGCCCTCCTTTAAGGAGACGGATGCGCCATTTTTACAAATTGTACCTAAGTCTCAGAAACAGGATCATTTTAGCTAAGTCAATCAGTAATAGTGTTCAGAGCTCACCGTCAAAATTTGAGCCTTCAAATCCACGTGTGTCCAGAATTATCTGCACTTGAAAGTTATAAGGACGAGTCTGTGATATAAGCTTATAGAAAATTTATCTATAGAAATAGGAAAAGAATATGAATTATGTGATTTTCATACATTTCTAATACTACTGAAGGCTATTTACATTATGTTCAAGCCTTAAATCAACCCCCCAATATGCGCACCTTTCCTACTGAAAATTCTATGACCTCTACTCTGCCCTGAACCTAATCATTAATATGAAAAGTATAATCTTATTATTTTTCTGGACTAATGAAATGTATTGTCACCTGCTGGAAGATGGTCAGAAAGAAATGTGGTCAACAACGCATCCTTGAAAAAAATTCCTATGAAGTTGATATCATGTAATCAATGTATACAATATTGTGCCGATTACAAAATTCAGTTTAGTGGAGATGCACTCTCAAAATTCGATACATCTGCCCCTTTTTGATCCTATGTCAAAATTTTGCTGGCAATTTCAATTGATTGTTTGTATTTAAAACATATTAATGCTCGTCCACCCCTCGAATAAGTTTGTTCATCATTATCGAAGCAGAAGAATACTTGAACTGTGAATACCAGCCAATCATGTAACAGTCAGAATCAAATTATAACCATTACCAATCAGTCACGTAACAAACTGATTTAAATATTCATAAATTGTTAATATGATGATGTCATTAATGCCATAACGACTGATGTCATGAACTTTGTTTGTTAATATCTAGAATCAGATAACTCACAATGACCTCAGGTAATCCTTTCCCATCTTCACAATGTCAAACTATTACAAACTTCATCTTATACCTTGACTCATCTTTACAATGTCAAGCTATCACTAACTTCATCTTATACCTTGACTCATCTTCACAATGTCAAGCTATTACAAACTTCATCTTATACCTTGACTCATTTTCACAATGTCAAGCTATTTCAAACTTCATCTTATACCTTGACTCATCTTCACAATGTCAAGCTATTACAAACCTAATCTTATACTTTAACTCATCTTCACAATGTCAAGCTATTACAAACTTCATCTTCACAATGTCAAGCAATTACAAACCTCATCTTATACCTTGACACATCTTCACAATGTCAAGCTATTTCAAACTTCATCTTATACCTTGACACATCTTCACAATGTTAAGCTATATAAAACTTCATCTTATACCTTGACTCATCTTCATAATGTCAAGCTATAACAAACCTAGTCTTATACCTTGACTGCAATAGCCACTATTCATATATTATGGCAGTGATTTGATTGGCTGTTTCCATAGAGCGCAATCTAATTAAATGCTTCATTTATAAACTTGCGCGATACAAGAAAGGTGGATATTGCAGTCAAGGTTATAGCTTGATAGTGTCAAGATGGGTCGAGGTATTAGACAGAGTTTATAGCAGGTGATTTCTGCATTTATTAATATTCGAAAGACCTATACTCTATAATAGACTGAAATTATTACGAAACCTTAATCAAATTAAAACCAAAGTAGCAGAATATTCATGATCAATTTTTAGGCAGTAACCCTAAATATTGTCAACATCAGATCCATCTTAATTATACCTTATTGTTATTAATTACCCTATCAATACCTATTATTTTCACACGTTTTTAAATTGATAACAATCTGTCAGATATGTGCTAGAGCAGAGCTGTTGATTTGGCTCTTTATACCGGACATGACCAACGGAGCTGCCTGTGCTACAGTACGTGTGAAATGATGTTTGATAGAATGCTTTCTCATAGCTGCGGGTGAATGTTAAGATCTTTCTTGTCATAATATCACTTTTGTGATCAGTTACATGCTCTATTAAATTGTCAAAACTGGATGCAAATATTTTCATCAGTTACCTCCCTTGAACTTTTGAAATTGAGCAGCTATGATGGGTGCCAGTGAGTGTATGCTTACTCTTCAAGACACCTGATACCACTTTTTATAGTCTGTCTGGCTAATAATATTTATTTGTCAACTATGCAGTCCGTAAAACTTTTTTGCAATTTGGCAAGTTTTGATTGTTATGCATCGCAAAAGAATTGTAAGAAAAATATTTACTGATTAATTCAATTGAAATATGCAAATCTAAACAATAAATAATAATGAATTATTGTACAGGAAACCCAAACAAAATTTTCACTTAAAAAACAATAAAAGATAACGACATTAAAATGCATACAAAAATTTAGTGCATAAATACTCAACTATCAAAATATGAAATATGCAAATTCTAGACAAAATGTCAGACAGTGGAAAGTTTTGCTTGTATTTGTTTTTCGTGTCTGTTTGTGAAACCTGACTCTAGCAATGAAAACATGACAAACTTGAACTGTCTAACCTGTGTTATTTCATATAACAATCATGTCAAGACATCTATTGTCAGTGACATCAGGATGCTGATATTTTATTAGGTCACTAGCTGTTGTATAGCTGAGAAATGTCAACTAGGCATCACTTTCAGAGAGTCCACATAGCTAATATGGTTTACTTTATCATTGTTTGACCTACTTCCTACCAACAAACAAATACCTATAGCTGAGAAATGTCAACTAGGCATCACTTTCTGCATAATGTTGTTTATTTGGTACATAGGTTTGTCAACTAGGCATCACTTTCAGAGAGTCCACATAGCTAATATGGTTTACTTTATCATTGTTTGACCTACTTCCTACCAACAAACCAATCTAATACCTATAGCTGAGAAATGTCAACTAGGCATCACTTTCAGAGAGTCCACATAGCTAATATGGTTTACTTTATCATTGTTTGACCTACTTCCTACCAACAAACCTATCTAATACCTATAGCTGAGAAATGTCAACAAGGCATCACTTTCAGAGAGTCCACATAGCTAATATGGTTTACTTTATTATTGTTTGACCTACTTCCTGTCTAAATAACAACTCTTCTCCTTATAACTGGGACATTTACTTATAATTATTAACTACTGTCTGCTACCATGTTTGTCAACTAGGCATCTGTTTCAGAGAGTCCGAATAGCTAATATTGTTTATTTGCTACTTGGGTTTGTCAGAGAATTCACATAGCTAATAATGTCTACTTTGTATGACCTGTCAACTTGATACACCTTTCAGAGAGTCCATATAGTTAATAATGTCTACTTGATATGACCCGTCAACTTGACACACCTTTCAGAGAGTTTACATAGTAATAATGTCTACTTTGTATGACCTGTCAACTTAACACACCTTTCACAGAGTTCACATAGCTAATAATGTCTACTTTGTATGACCTGTCAACTTGATACACCTTTCAGAGAGTCCATATAGTTAATAATGTCTACTTGATATGACCTGTCAACTTGATACACCTTTCAGAGAGTCCACATAGTTAATTATGTCTACTTGCTATGACATGTCAACTTGACACACCTTTCAGAGAGTCCACATAGCTAACAATCTCTACTTGGTATGACCTGTCAAATTGACACACCTTTCAGAGAGTTCACATAGCAAATAATGTCTACTTGGTTTAACCTGTCAAATTTACACACCTTTCAGTGAGTTCATATAGTAATAATGTCTACCTTGTATGATCTGTCAACTTGACACACCTTTCAGAGAGTTCACATAGCTAGTAATGTCTACTTGCTATGACCTGTCAAATTGACACACCTTTCAGAGAGTTCACATAGCTAATAATGACTACTTGATTTAACCAGTTAAATTTACACACCTTTCAGAGAGTTCACATAGTAATAATGTCTACTTGGTATGACCTATCAACTTGATACAACTTTTAGAGCGTTCACATAGCTAAAAACTTCATTTTGTTATTTGGAAATTTCCATACCTATCATAAAACAAGTTTTTGTTAAATGCACAATAAACAAAAAGAAAAATTATAAAAAAATGAATATTCAAGGGTAAATAATTTTATTGCAGTCAACCAGTACAAGTAATTTACCTGGAGGCTATAGATTCATTAGTATTCATTTAACAAGCTTTCATATTTCATATCTTAGATGTAAAAACTTTTATTGTAACATATCCAACTGTTTAACAACAGTGGTTACAACAGGGTTACAACAGGGGTTACAACAGTAGTTACCCTCACTTAAAGTGATTGTATAGAGGTTTTCTAAAATCTTTAAGCGTACCAGGGACACTGATATTTACCATCAATTTGCACCAGTTCAATTTTCGATCAAGATATGGTTCCTGCAATTCCACTAAGTCTTTGATGACCTTAATAATTGCAAAATTTGCTTTATCACAAAAGACCCTTCGCAATAAGTGATGTCATCACTAAGTTTTAGTGGAATTGCAGGAACATCAGAAGTCTCATTGAAAACTAGAATAGTGCAAATTGGAAAAGCGTCAACAAGTATTTGCCCAGCAAAATACGCCCAGTTCTCTGATAAATTTTCAGTGAATGTCCCCAATACACATATAAAATTTATAAACCTCTTTTTCAGGAGTTCTGTTTCTCCAAAATTTAAACATTTTAACCCAGAAATTTCAATATCATACAAACTTTGAAAATACATTGTACTTAAATTTCATCAAAAACACAACATAAAAAAATTATCAAGAAATATATCAATGACAAGATTTTTGAAAAATTTCTTAGGGCGGATAAATCTTATCTTTTTCACCAGAAGGGCACTTTATTACCTATTTGCACGGAGAGATTTTATCGTCTAATTTGATGTAAAACAACCCAGTTTGAAATATGTTTGTTTTGTTTTTCATCCAATTTTTCAACCAATTTTGATATTTCCTGTTTTTTCTCATTTGAGTATTAATTTGCATATAATTTGCATAACATGATGTAACGAGATGTCTGAACATCACCTTACATAAACTTTCCATCAAAATATTATGAAATCGTGTCAGAGTTGACATAACTATTTCATAATAACTCTGAAAACATTTTAAAAATGTCAACAGACAAAGACAGGTTTTGATGTCTTCATATTCGCTAACTTAGCTGTTAGAGCTAACTATAAGACAAAAATAATTAAACCAACTTCAAAACAAATTCATACAAAACTTGGAAATAACATAAGTTGAATGTTATGGATTTAAAAGCTCAAATTTCGACGGTGAGCTGTGAACACTGTTACTGATTGGCTTAGCTGCAAAATTCCTGTTTTTGAGACTAAAGTATGATTGGTCAAAAATAATGGCGAGACTGTCATTTTAAGGGTCTGAAAAAAATAACCCCTAAAGCCTAGTTAGACAGTAGGTTTTGATGCCTTCAAATTCACTTAACCAGCTGTTAGAGGTAATTAACATACAAATTATCATTCATAGATTAAAATCAGCATCCAAACAAATTCATACAAAACTTGGAAATAACAGAAGTTGAATGTTATCTTGAACCTAAATTTTAAGGAGGGGCTGAAAAAAAAACCTAGACACAGTCAGACAGTCTGTTAAATACACATTATAATCAACATTCAAATAAATCAATACAAAACAAAACATGAAAATAATGAAACTTTATCTTGACTTTCAAGGATAGGCTGAAAAAAATGAAATGAATTTTAAGTACTAATTTTCTGCACCTAATTGGGTTAATGAAGACGGGCAATGCATTGCAGTGTGCAATGAGGGTAATTTTGCCAGGACGTCAGAATTAATCTGCTCTTTTTCGATTTCCAAATGTCAATAGATCTTTAAGGTGGACAGCCTTTAGCACATGGGGCCTTGGTTTATTACAATTTTGTTAAAAGTAGTCAGAAATGACATGTTCAGTTTAGAGGCTCCAATTGGAGATGACTAGTAAATAAATCCAAAAAACTAATCAAACTACCCAAACATGACTGACTTAAACAATCAAACTACATTTAAAACCAATAAATTGATTTAAAACTTGTCAGACATGACAGGCAAATCCAACCAAAACAATCAGCAAACCGAAGTTCATAGCACTGACAAACTTAAGAGTCAATAAAACAACACTGACAACTAATACCATCTATATACGCATACTTAGACGGATACATGCGCCATTTTTTGACCAATCATATTTTAGTCTCAGAAACGGGAATCATTTGGCTCAGCCAATCCGTAAAATTGTTCACAGCTCACAGTCGAAATTTGAGCCTTCAAGTCTATGCGTGTCCAGAATTATCTATGTTTGAATGTTAAAATAACTACACTTCATTTTAAGATACTCTGTGATATATAGAAAAGACATATATAGTGAGTAAAAGTATTTTTAAAGGAACTATATGATTATCATACATTTCTACCACTGAAGACTATTTACACATAGTTATTCAAGATTACCCCCAAAAATTTGCAACTGTCCCTTTAAAACTTGTCAGATAGAAGTAAATAGATCAATTTAAAAATGAAATGAAATGAATGGAGTTTTACATCCTACTTTTCTGCACCTTGATTAATTTAACAACTTATGAGAAGTAAGCTAAGTCAGACATGACTGCAAATGCATATCCTTGTTTTTCTCCAAACCAAACAATAAAAAAGTCCCCGTAAACAAAGTAGATCTTAGAAAATAAGGAAGGGCACATCAAGGTTGTTACGCCTTTTCATATTCAAATGACTTGCTATTAAAATGACAAACATGTTAATTCAAATGTACAGTTTTTACTTGCCCTACCTAGAGAAAGCTTCAAAACTAATCAATGAAAATAAACACAATGTAAAACACTTAATTTTTAACCTTTATAGAAAAAATGTCCAAAACAATCTAATAGATTCCAAATCCAACCACATACAATTTCAAGTTCACATTGACATTCTACGTACTGTGAAAATAAACGCACATAACCCATGGTTCCAATCCTTAAGTATGTACATATCCTCTTGGGGTACCAGCAAGATGCTCAGGCGTACCCCTGAAGATTCTATCAGTGTCCCTATTACACATAAAAAGTTGAGAAAATTTCTTTGCAAACCCTTTAGTTCACATGAAAATTTATGTGTAAAACTATCTAAGGAAGTGAACTTGTTTCCCAAAATCTTGTGCAAGTATCCCCTTGGTTGCTGGGACCAGTAAGAAAGATGCCCAGGGCGTACCTGAGAAACATCACGGACAGTTTGCGAAATGAATTGTTGTTTTATAGACTGTAGTTTAAATTAACACTCCCTGACACATGTACTGAGCAAATAATATAACAGGTGAACTAGATTTTCACACTATCATTCCGAGGACAACAGCTGTCAAAAGTCATAAAAAAATTCTGTGATATATACAGACATTATAAAAAATAACAGTACTGATGCAGATGATAAACTGAAAGGACAGAAACACAATAAAATTTATAATGAATACAGATATATATCGAAATGAGTAAAGGGAACTATATATTTTTCAATCTAATATCTTTTGGTATTGAGTCCACAAAATATTCATAGATTCTGAAAAAACTGAAATTATACCACAAAACAACATGTAAGCTTAAATATCTGACTGTCAGTTGAACACACATGAGCTCAGGTAAATTCAAGCTGATCAAAGGGACCTTCAACGCAATATTTTTGGAAATGATTTGGTTCAAAAATAAATTCTGAGATTTTGAAAAAATGAAATTTTACCACAAAACAACATGTAAGCTTATATCTGCTGTAAGCTTATACATGATATGCATTCAGATCGCCTTACATAGCAACTTCATAACAACATAGCCTTCCTAATGAAATATTCATTTCTTTAACCGTATATTGTGCTTACAGGAAATCTATACAGCGCGAAATGTGCACTAACATGTTAGGATCATCAATTACAGTATCAAGGTATTATGATCTAAAAAGATCTAAAAAATGATAGTATGCAGGTGCTTGAAACATAAGTAAATCTGGATGTAAACATCTTCACAATGTCAGGCTATAACGAACTTTTACCTTGAATACAATAGTCACCTTTCTTGTATTATGAATGTTTGTCAAGGTACCAGCCATCTTCACAATGTCAAGCTATTATCAACTTCATCTTATACCTTGACTGCAATAGCCACTATTCTTGTATCAGGGAATGTTTTGATTTGATAAAATTGTATCCCAGAGAATTCAGCCAATCAGAGCCCCGACAGAAAAGCTTTAAAAGTTTTGGCTTATTAATTATATACTTTGGCTCAAGAGCTCTCAATGAGTGTAATCGCTAGCCTACAATCCAATCAAATCGCTGCATTAACAAAACATTTGTGATATAAGAAAAATGCACAAATTGTTACCAAATATAACAACCAATTAACATCAGAATTATAAAATAAAATTAGTTTTATACAAATTTAGAATTAGAAATATTAAAACAGAACTTAAAACATGTTGTTACTCAGAGTTTTATGCTATGCGATCTTCAGACAACTGACTTATGAGACAAGTTCGGTATGTTTGTTTGAAGTCGTTCGCCAATGAACAACTGTTGAATAAGAACTGACATCTTTTAGACTTCTAAAATACAGTCAATTCTTTCTTCTTGTTGGAAACACAAAAACCCTCAAGGTAAAAAAAATCTGAACCAGTGCTTTCGAATATTAACCCTGTTTTGGCTCTCTATCCCTTATCTCCTCAGCTTGTGCTTTCATATTTTCAATTATATGTTGTTTTTACAACCACTTTCACCAAATTGGTACCTAATACCTAATTATAATAATTAAAAAGATATTGATTAAAAGATTTTGTCCACAGTCTGATGAGAGTACAGTCATGATAAAGTACACTGAAAGTCAATGCCCTGAATGAAAGATTAATATCTAAATAAACCATGAGCTTATCACAGCAAGTCATGATATTTTTACATCAAGATGATGATGATTGAAAGAAAAAAAGACCAATCTAATAGATCAGTTGAAGGTTTGAAATAAAAATCCGTACAAGGAAGACAATTCAATTAATCAAAAATCTTGTCCAAAGAATGGCAAAATCAGTTTAACGGCCAAACGTGTTGTGTTGTGTATCCTAGTCAGTTTGTGTCCTTGTTTGAATTTCTTTACCTAATTACATATTTCTTATCAGACCAACTTTCAGAATAAAAATCTAATGTCAAATCTCGTCTAAAGAATAGCAAAATCAATAGTAAAAGTTATATAGCAGTGGACTGTGGACTCCTCCATAGAGAAGTACAATCAGGTGTTTCTAAAAGAGTAAGCATGGTCTGATTCGCATGCACCATCCACCACTATAATAACATCATGAGATACAATCAGATCAATTTGTGTCTGACCAAACAAATCAGCCATGATGCAAGAAACAGATTTTCGATAATTTGTCCACTAGTTTGCTTTAACGACCATAAAATTTCCTAAATTAAGTTTGAAGTCTATGTTTCAAGTAACCCTGTCGGTCAAAACTCGATCAGTCTTAAGGGATTCTTGCCCTTTAACATGTACATCATGGACACTTAAAACTCTCCTGTTTCAAACATTCTGATTTTCCATGGAATAGTGCAAATAACAACTGGACTAGTACGCAGAATGGCAGCAGTCAATTTATGGGAATACAGAACTTTACTGACAAAGCACAGATCTGGAAGCAATGCCGTCAAGTGGCATTACTAATCATTAATCAATTTAGTAAGAGTGCATTATTTGAAAAGTAAAGTAGATGTAAGTTTCAATGAATTTTTATAACTGTTGAATGCAGATAAAACAACATATTACTTGATACCGGTACTTTATTATTGATTAGCTAACTGATTTCATGTTTGTCATGTTGTCATGTGTGTCATGTTCACCAATGAAACTCCTATTCTCGATTAGATCTGTTTTTTGATATGATGCAGTGCAGTGTCATCGTAGAGTAATTCAATTTTATGTTTTATTAAAAATGCATCTTTGGAGATGTGATAGATCTCCATTTAATAGGGCCTTTTTGTTTTGACTCTACTCTATCGGACAAAATATCCATCGGAGGCTGGAATAGAGGCAGATGTTTCGGATTACTGAACGATGTGGTGTCTTCCCACATCGCCCCTTTCCAATTTGCCCCAAAGTATCCCTTTTCATCCCTTATTACCCATTTATAATTGAACCCTTTCCCATATCGCCTCCTTCCAAGGTCACCCCTTACCCATTTTGTCCCTTTCCACATCCCCAAAATCCCCCCTTTCTTTTTTAAAATTAGGCCACATAATAAGGGGCGATGAAAAGAAACAGTTTCTAATTATTCATTGATGACTTTCACAGACTGACTGAGATTAGAACCAATGACCACCATTTGTTCAAATGACATCAAATATTTAATGCTTTAAATCATAGAGATTAGAGATTAGTCAAAGACCAAGATTTTAGAAAATTGCAAAAAAAAAATATTGCTTTTAAGTTCTGTATCTTAATCAAGACTACAGAGACCTGCAGAAAACTTCATGGAAAAGTTGCAGCTAGGGAGAGGGTATTAAAAGGACAAGAAAAGCAATGAAACTCAGTCAGTTAACTCAAAATCATGATTTGTCATTTAGGTGACATAGGTCAAAGGTGAAGCCAGTGACAACTGGCAATAAAAATAAGGTTAACTTGACACTTACCAACTTCTTTTCCTTGCCCATAATCCACACCAAATAGCAATAAATATATCCATAAAAATATCACCAAACGTTTAAAAAGTGCTGTGGTTTCTTCCATTGTAATAAATTAATCCAATTATTTACACCGATAAAATCAATAAAACAAAAATAGTGGTTTAGTAAATTTATCAGATTTCAGTGTAATTTCAAGGCTTCACCTTTAATTATACATTATCCATGAAAGGTTTGTCTCAAATCTGTCAAATCAAACAGCCACAACTTGCCAACAAAAACAAATTTATGGCAGCATTTTCAACATTTTCAAATACTGTTTATGTCTAAATATTGATAAATTTAGACAGTTACATGTTCGTAGAATGTTTTGATCACATATTGGCGTTAAATTCATTCCAATATATTCCTCATTTGTACATCCAAACAATGTCAATTCTTTGCAATTCATAGAAAAACAACAGCAATTTTAAACAGCCTTGAACTTCTGAATCAAGATTTTCTCATTCTTATTCCGCGATTTCTGTGTCAGACGAACTTATTTCCTGGATTTGTCGACTCCAAAATGAACTTGATACATCCATAAACAAAACTCCCAATGTAAAACTGATAAACAATGTTTAAATATTGTAGAAAAGTTCGATAAAATGTAAAATAAGTCGACTTAATTAATGGAATTGTAAGCTAGCGGAGTACAGACGTAAACAACACTTGATTCTGATTGGTTGAAATATTTCACACGGAGCTAGCCACCATCTTGATTACATGGGCAAAGAGAATTCGCTTTAATTTTCACAACAAATTGTCGCATTTTATTCATTGATTTAAAGAATTTACTTGGAATATTCTTGATTTTGACATTTTTGTGATTTTTGATGATTTTTGGTAAATTTAAAAGTACATTGTGTTAAAAGATGTTTGGCTTTGTTTTGTAAACCGATGTTTGAAAATAAATCATTCTGAGTTTTAGGTTATATAACTTAGCCTATTTTCTTATGAATGGTAGCGATTCTTGCACGGTGCCAAATTAATAACGACTTCTGCGTAGGCGTCTCCTTAGTACATTGTCAACATTTTATTATCATTCTAAGAATCCAACATTATTCTCGACCTCGTGTAGAAATATATTTATAGAGGCAGGGTCAGTGGCGATTGCTTAACCTACTATTTCTTACTTACACTGCCTCACCAGATATATTACTCCCCCCCCCCCCCCCTCTCTAACAATCCAGTCTGGCTACGGACCTGGGAACACAAAGTACTTTCTATTGAACAATTAAAGGAGACAGGGGGGGGGGGGGGGGGGGAGAGGGAGGGGTGTAGTTGCACTAGTTTATTGTCTTTATATATTGGATTTCGGGGAAGGGAGGGTTTGATTCTCCCAAATGTACAGGCCTAGGGTGGAGCAGACACTTTATTAGGACTAAGGGTATGGGCTAGAAGTATAGTATCTCATGTCTGAAACTTGGTCAATAAGAGTATATATTCATTAGTTGAATCAGGTGTCGTGACTAAAGAATAGAATCTCTATATAACATGATATATTTCCATTAAACTAAATAATAACGGAATATTGAAAAACACTTCTTAGAGGTAGTATACCTTTTAAAAATGATAATTTCATTGAACTGGTGTCCATCCAGCCCAAATCCAGTGGCCTTACCAATGGTCACTTTCATCATCCATTAATTCTAGCACCCTGATGGGTCCTTGGCTGCAGTGTATTTGGGAGGTGAGGGCGGTGGGGGGGGGGGGGGTGGGAGTCGTGGAATTGGGCCGGGTATATATAAGATCTTATTTTGAAGAGAAAATCAAGCCATCTAAATGCTCAAAATTCATCTCAGGCCATCTAAAATCCGTCTGGCATCCCCGACCCCCTCCCGGGGCCTCCTCCAGGCTTTAAGGGGCTTTATTGGAGCTTCGGAGAGACACCTCTCATGTTTGGTCCCCTCCTCAGACATTTTCTAGATACGGTAAGCCCCTGGTTCTTGGTAGATCCTAGATAAGTGTTAAATGCCATACAAATCTTAAATCGACGGAACCATTCGGCAACTCTCCGTAATGCAAAGATGAACTTTCAAGTTGGGTTGGTCGTTTAGATTAGTAGAACTTTCATGGTGGGTACGTCGTTTAGATTAGTGGAACTTTCGTGGTGGGTCGTTTAGATTAGTAGAACTTTCATGGTGGGTCGTTTAGATTAGAGGAAATTTCATGGTGGGCCGTTTAGATTGGTCTCGGCAGGCTCGTAGTCAGACTTGATTGTTTGGAGGGGCAAGTAATATATCCAGAGGAGCAATGGGGTATGGTGGTCAGTGAAAGTATCGAAATTGGTCGGTTGTGAGAATGGTCGATTGTGAGGGGCAATCCATTTTTCGGGAGAGGCTACGGGCCTGGTCATGGGTACAGATCAGATCTGGGAAAAGCCCTATTCCATGGTAAGATGCACGTCCGTTGACCATCCCAACCTTCCAGAACGGCCCGCTCGGGACAGGATCCTTGACATACGAAATTGTTCTTAAATAAAATGTTCCATGTCAGTCGACATGTAAAATCCCAAATACTTCATCAACGACTTTCCTGCCAACACATGTGTTCTTACATGGAACATTTCGCGTAAGTTTCGTATGTCAAGGATCTTGTCTACCAGTTGGTCAATGACCAAACCTCCTGGCAATGATCTTTCCCCAAATATCTTAGCCATTTTGCAAGCATGGCCGGAAAAGAGCGCGAACAGTGTATCACATGTTCCCAATATTAAAACTAGAACTCTTCCAGACCACATTTAAAATCATCAGTTACCGTCAGTAAGAAACCATAAAGGGACATTACCCCATGTTTAATGTTTTAAAATTGCTCTTATCAACTTGTATGCTATGTTAATAAACAGAATCTAATACATTAAACAAATATAATTGATATTATCTGGAACTGGGAAATATTAATTAAAAAATTTCATATTAAAGAAGAATCATTTATGTAATTTTTTTATAAAAATACAATACATCTGTTTATAATAAGAGGAGGAAAGGAGGGAAGGGGGGAATGGTGAAAACCCCAATCTCCTCAATTCCAACAAAGGTTTGAATGAGTATATCTAATATCATTGACATTGCACAGCAAAATTTACATTCAGGCACTATAAGAACATATCTGTAGAGCATAAGTAGAGACTAAAAAAAACAAGTTTGTATTTGTACTATTTTGATTTCACATCCAAATCAGATAATAATGTCATACCTGGCATCTGGCCATCGGAAGATATTTGGATTTATCCTGTAGGAGGCTTAGGCACAATGGTTAGAAATTTCATTAAAGAGATTGAAATTTTTTATGTGTGACACTGATAGCATCAATTTGCACCATTCCAATTTTCAATCAGGCATCTGTGGTTCCTGCAATTTCCATAAAACTAAGTGCTTGAAACTTTGCTATTGGAGACGTCGTCTACTAGTGAGCTAGGCCAGTGCTTCTATAAGAGAGTTTCTCTTATAAAACCTTACGCTAAGTCTTAAGTGGAATTGCACGAACTACAGACGTCTGACTGAGAATTGGAATGGTACAACACTACAAATTGATGCTATCAGTGTCCCCAATACCCAAAAAAAAGTTCTAAAATAATAACTTAAAAATCGATATTCATCTTGTATATGGTTGACAGGGCAGCATACAAATTATTGTGTTCAACTAGCTATGATAGTGGCAGTACTTATATAGTGCATAATTATGGCCAGTGGTAATCATCATATTTTCTGTCCCTCATAATTCATTTATAATATTGCCCTGCCCAATTTTTTAACCCAATATAATCAAAATTAAATTATAATTTCGTAACTTTTTCATTTTCTGGTACATAGTCTACATTGTAATCTTACAAGATTTTTAATAAATGTCTTTCCCGAATCAAAGTGTGTCATATAGAATCTGTTTCATCATAAAATAAGGAATTGTGAGATAACAAAACCTTAAGTAGAGCAATACGACAGCCTCTAGCCTCTTTTGCTATCTCACAATTCTTTATTTTATCAAGAAACGAGTTTTACATGGCATGCTTAGATTGGTTGAAAATACTACCTTTGGAACAGACATTTGGTAGAAATCTATTCAGATCACAATGTAGACAAAAAATATCAGCAAACAGAAAAGATTTGAAATTGTAACTTAATATTAATTAGATTGAATTTTACCCAGTCACAGCCCCCAAACAATCAAACCCCTTCCTGCTTCTAAAGCTATCTTCACTACGTGTCCAAATCACAAGCCCACTTGTCATACTTTCTTGATTATGTAGAAGCCGGTATTCGGGATACAATACCTGAATCATTGACTGTTGATTAAAACTAATAAAATAATAAATATTATTATATCAGATTTGAATGACATTTAGAAGCCGAGAGCACATATAACATATAAAAAACACAAGGAAATATATTATGTTATAACAAACTTCTTTAATAACAGAATTGACGTATCAATGTTATACCACAATATATCCCCTTGTGTTTTTTGTTATTATTATATAATATCTTATTTGATCCAACTTCTTTTTAAGTCTTTGATTTTCTCACTAATATTAGAATAATACTGTAATTTTATTGCCAATTCATGGGCAGACGGAATATTTTTACTTTTAAAGGCTGCAGATATTTCCTGAATATTTTTCACAATGTTACTTTCATTTTGTTCTTCAAAAATCTTCAAATCTTCTGGCGAATCAACTTCTGCCAATTCTTCATTCAATTCCATGATTTCCATCAGGAATTCTGGGTCCGATATGGCGCTAGATTCCTCTATGGGATTATCATGCAGTTCTAACATATATATAGCTCTATGTAGAGGTTTCGTAAGAACTGAGTAGGCTTTGTTAACCAGTGAAGATTGATCTGCAGCGTGGCTCTTTTCTGTCTGAAAAATAAAAATTCACAAGAATTGAAACCAATAAATTGAGAAGATTATGTTTTATAATTTGAAATGTCCAATCTTACTAAAAGCTGTTGAAATATCAAAGTCAAACAGTATTAAATGTCTTAGAAAGTTTTTTTTATTGATGAATAAGCCAACTGCAGGAATTGAACCAGCCTTAATGTGTCTACAGCCATATCTATTGTAAATTTTTAGTTGTAACTTGGCAAAACTTCTGCATTTATGCACAGGTTACTTTTAGAATTCTTTCAGGAAAATCTGAAGGGTCATGGCAACCCCTAGCTGATATGACACATACATAATGACCCACACAGGAAAATGTAGGCTATTTGATTTTCGTATAATTAACTAACATCCAGAGATTAAACCCATTTTGTCATTATTTGGTAAATGAAAGGACTTCAGCATCTTATTGAGTAGGCTATGTCATACCCCAAGATCTAACAACTACAGGAGAGAAAGAAGAGGGGGAGGGGGAGTATAACGCCTACCTCTGAAGCCTGACTGAATTTATCAGGGTGAAGTTGCTTCTGTAGCTCAATATATTTCTCAGACAGAGGTTTCAAATCAACATCAAAATCTTCATTCAGCCCAAATAATTGGAAATAAGTTAAATTTGAAGCTGGTTTCTGCACAATCCCACATTTACAATAAAACAGCTCTGCTGGGTCGGTCATCTGTCTCCCACATTTCCAGCACTCCCTGACATTGACCTTGTGCAAACTGACCCATGTAGAGTGAAAGTCACGAATTTGGGATTTGTTTAAATCATTTGGCTGATTTAACAGGTATTCTCTATGTTTAAATATTGGATTGCTTGCATAATATGACAAGTCTGTGTTGGTAAATGAAACGCATCGTCTGCTTACACTAAACTGTACAAAATTGTTGTGCAAAGGTCGAATTTTAGCTCTATCATTTGAGATCAAATTTGACTCATGACAAAACTTCTGGTTTTGGGAGATTGTCCTTAGAATTGTGTTTGAATTGGCGTTTGATTTAAATTTCTGTTTGAAAGCTTCAAATAAACAGGATTTTCTAAACATCACATTTGTTGTGTTTACGTTTATGGAGGCTGACATCTTGAATATCGTGAGAAATATCACGTGTTCATTGACTCGCTCTCCCAGTTCTCTGAGGAAAACTTCAATAAAAATCCGTCTGGACGACCACGAATATCAACCAATATCGCGAGATTTGGTATGGTTATGGCGGACTGAGAAATTTAAAGTGAACGTAATTTGAATTTCTTTAATACAAAATGTACGACAACGTTTCTTATATCAAATCCCGAAAAAGAAATGGTGGCATGATGATTTTTATTGTCTCTTTGAAATATGGGGAGGAAGTATGGCACAAAAATTACCACCTAAATACGCCACTGTGAAAGTCGTGTACCATTGGCATTAGTCTACACTTCATTAAGTTAGACTTTTGATAGTCCTGTTTGATCTTTGATTGAGAATTCATTCTATTTGATAGTTTCTGTTTATTTCAGATATAATCCAAGATGAGTAATAAACAAACACCCAGTGACTTTTTAAAACAGATTATCGGCAGACCAGTGGTAGTGAAACTGAATTCTGGGGTAGATTATAGAGGTAGGTCGTCTATCTGCCTCTATTCCAGTGTCTGGCAGCTATTTTGACAGTTGTCTGTGGGAATATGATCAGAAAAACCAAGTCTTGTTTACGGGGATTTACTGCACAAACCTTTTTGTCACCTGGGATCAGCATTGAGCTTGTTCTAAGCATGACTTAATTCAGAATAGCATCACTTTCATTCCAATTCTTTTGATTTTTCATGGCGTTATATATTTTGATATTATAGGAGTCTTGGCGTGTCTAGATGGGTATATGAATATAGCTCTAGAGCAAACAGAAGAGTATGTCAATGGGCAACTCAAAAATAAATATGGTGATGCCTTCATTAGAGGCAATAATGGTGGGTATTTTTAGCGGTTTTGATGAATTTTGCAAAGAAATGGTTAAATCCTGTCTTTATGAAAAAATTTTAATATCTGTGTGTATCAAGTTAGATCATTCCAATTTTCAGTCAGACGTCTGTGTCTTTTACAATTCCACTAAAAGTAATTGTTTTATGACTTAGCTATTGTGAAAATCGTTAGAATTAAAGCCCATAAATTGCCCAATACATATAATAAGGCTGGAAACAATCAGATTAAAGGGTCCTAGCTATGGAAGAACACTCATTTCTGAAATTGTTCTTGTTTTATTCCAGTGTTGTATATCAGTACACAGAAAAGAAGAGGATGAATATCACAGATTTCAAAAATGGTGCTAGTACAAAATAGTCCAAAATAAGACCTGGTGAAAGAAATTTTGACTGTCGACTTCGGAAGAATCTTTTTTATATTAATATTTCTCTGGATGACTTTAAAGGGTTTAGTCTACCAAATAATTGTTAAGAAACTGTTTTACAGTTTTGAGTGCACAAAGGGTTGGGGGGGCGGGGGAATGGGTTCAATCAATGCTTTTGGACATGTCTTATACATGAGTTTACCAGCACAAAGAGTTCAATTTCAGCTTTCATTATCTATCTTGAGATTGAACATTTGTCTGCAATTAGGTAAAAGTTAACCATACAATTTATTTTTTTGTCATATTTGTGTCATCATTTTGTTATCAATCTTTTGTTTTCATAAGAAAATGTTTCCATGGTAATGGGAACCATATTGTTGTTTTAGCTATAATAATAATATAAAACTCATGATTTTGTAAATTTTGTTGTTTTTGTCTACTTTAGTCCCAAATTTTGATCTCCGTTATTCATTACAACTGCTTTGATAACATTTAT
This sequence comes from Lottia gigantea, assembly GCF_000327385.1. Taxonomy (NCBI): domain Eukaryota; kingdom Metazoa; phylum Mollusca; class Gastropoda; family Lottiidae; genus Lottia; species Lottia gigantea. The sequence goes on along the minus strand of NW_008709663.1, from coordinate 1,489,129 downwards.
AGCCTTGATACATCGACAGTTGCAAATCGACAAAGGGTAGCCAATGTCCTGACAACTATCACACTGCATGGTGTCTTCATTGCAAAATAGTTGGATATATATAACATTTCATTTTATATCCTAAACTTGTTAAGTCAGAATATGATGTACTCTTGTTAACTGTTTGTTGTTTGTAATCTGCAAAAAGCACTTGTGAAAAGGATTGGATTCTAAAATACAAAAATAAAATTAAAGGTGAAAAGAAAATGTAGAAGTCAAACAACTCTGTTCGGGATATCCATAAAGTCACTAGAGGTTATGTTGGCCCTACAAATGTCTGTGCCTGTGTTTACATATATCTGATTGCATTATTGCAATATTACAAATCCCCATACCTAAATAATAGATTGTACAATAAAGCTAAAATGAGATATGAAGAAGATTCAGTCTGCTCTCTATAGTGGTAAGTCAGCTGGCTTAAACTTTAAATGTAATGGTCATGGTCAAGGGGACACTACTCCATTTAAGGACGTCTTTATTTTCAACATCGTAAGCGATACTTATGACAGTAATTTCAGCCACAGTTTGCGTACCGTTTGGAGGAGTTTTACTTATCAGAACTGTCAATAGTGGGTCAATTTCTTTGTATATAACTCTTTAATATCAATATTAGTACAAAATTAGCCATTCTGCAAACGAAAAAGGATTTCGAAGGCACCGGAAGTGCTTTTGATGTAAGCGGCATCGACCATTTTTGATTCCAGCTGAAGTTTGATTTTGGCGACGTGGCGTTTTGAAGTCAGGAATTTAGGTGTTTCTTTCAACATAAAAACGAAGACGGCGAACATGGACGCTCCTTCAGGATTCCGACAATCTTCTGGAAAGAAGAAAAAGGCAGGAAAACCTCAGAACAGACCGAATTTATTCGAAGACACTAGCATGCAAGAAGGAATGGCTCCACAACAAGCAGGCTACATGAACTACCCACCTCAAGATCAGATGGCACCTGGCATGATGGCAGATCCAATGATGATGAACCCAAATTATGCCTCACAACCCCAGTTTCCAGGACAACAATACATCAATGATCCAATGGCCAATATGGCAGTCCAGTACGGAAGCTCCTTGGCTGGCCAGGGCCGTGATCTGTTGGATAAAAATTTGGAGAAGTATGTCAGCACGTCTAAGATTAAATACTACTTTGCAGTAGATACAGCTTACGTTGGGAAGAAATTAGCACTACTCACATTTCCTTTCACCCATTCTGATTGGTCAATTAGATACAACGAAGACGAACCCATCGCACCGAGATACGAACACAATGCTCCCGATCTGTATATCCCAGTCATGGCTTTCGTCACTTATTTATTAACTGCAGGACTAGTTTTAGGAACTCAAGACAGATTCACTCCAGAACAATTAGGTATTCAAGCCAGCTCAGCATTAGTTTGGATCGTTATTGAAGTGTTAGCCATGACTTTGGCAGTTTATATCATGAATATGAACACTGAATTGAAATATCTGGACACGTTGGCATACTGTGGATATAAATATGTTGGTATGATAATGAGTCTTATTGCTGGACTTCTGTTGAAATCGAATGGTTACTATGGTGTTTTAGCATGGTATGGACTTTGCATCGTGTTTTTTCTTATCAGAACTTTGAGAGTCAAAATTTTGCCTCATCATCAGCCCCAAGATGACTTCTCGCACGGAAGCAAAAGAAGCTTTTATTTAATTCTTGTCATTTCAATTATCCAGCCTGTTATGATGTGGTGGTTAACCAGACATATCATGTTTGGAAAATAAACTGAAAGTACAGGCTGTGGATACATGATTAAAGTCTAATGGCAGTATGTGCTTCCAAATTATCTTGCAAGTTTATCGTAAGATTCTGCCGTATTGCCACCTAAATGAATTGGCCTGCTATACAAATATGATTTGCCAAAAAGGGGAATGCTTATTTTTAAGGGCATATTTGTCAACTCAATGCAAGAACTATCAAAATACAAGGCCTGTAAAACCAAATCAGAGTTTAATCGAATGATTATTTTCGAGTCGAATGGTGAGGGTGATTCAACGATGAATAGCCACAAGTTCCCACATTAAAACCTAGATACAAACTCCCATGACAACTGTAACATATCTTCTCTTGAATGTTTAGACAGTTTCTGATTCTATTCATTTAAAAAAATAAAAAAATTCGGCTTATATTTAATTGCAGTTATGATGCTAGTCCTTAAATCTCAGAAGAACTCCAGGCTGTGTATTCTTGAAACAATCTTAAAGCAAGGATTTTCTGGAATCAGTATTAAAAGACAAGAGCAAAGGGCATCCTAGCACCAAGATTGGTTCGAGAATCACAGTCTGGCTGTGTATACTTAAAATGATCTTATAGCAAGGATGTCCTAGAATCAGCGTTAAAAGAAAGGAGCCAAGGACATCCTAGCACCAAGATCACAGCCTGGTCATTATAATTTAATGTCAAATTCAACTAAAACTTCTATTTTATCTATGAATTGTATATTACTGGAATGTTTTTCATGTTAAAAACCTTTAAATATCATGGTTGTATTTTATTGTATTGTGCCATTGAAAATGTGATATTGATACTAACTGTTCCTCGACTTAATACTTGTGGATTGGATTTATTGTAATATTATGGAAAACTTACATAATTTTAATTTATATTCATTCTAAAATAGATGTCAAATTATCATTTGAGCCATGTGTTGAATTTCTATTTGAGATGCCAATGTGGCAAAGCAAATCAGAGTGATATCAGATATTGTATCGAATCTTCACAATATCAAACTAATACAGTAAAAGATGAAGTTTGTGCAATAACTTGACATTGTGCATGAATTCAAAAACACGAAACCCGAATAAAAAAAGACCATAGATTGAAAATAATACCAAGTATATGTCACTTGCTAAGTTACTGTGATCTCTGGTGAATTTAAAATTATTTGAAGTTTGGTAATTATATTTTGCTCAGAAACCACTTGAATTTTGTTATGTATAATATTGTAAAATATATTGTAAATTGTATATATATATATTAACCAAATAAATATAATTAAATGCTTTAAATTTTGATTTGATTTCGTTTGATTTTGCTGACAATCAAAAATCTGTCACTGCAATACGTTAATTTAGCATCTGAGTAGGTTTAAAATCACAGTGGTTGAAATCCTTCAGTTTACAATTAGGTTATGACTTTAACATGTTTGCTAAGGGTTTGAATTATGATATAAGAGATAAAGTTTGGCTATGCGACCAGTTATCCCTGATTATCAGTGACTGGTTTTTCGTTTGTTTGAACACTTTAGACTGATTAGACTCACCATGCACAGTTCTATTTATACAGTTCAGGGACCCGGAGCAAGATTACCCGGGTGTGGGTTTTACCGGGGTTTTGAATTATCAGTAGGGGGAAAAATCTTATTTTGTGTATGGTCCATTGTAACGGAAACCACACCAGTCATCAATAAACGATAAGAGTGAGGGGACCATGGTTTACAATATTTAAATAGCTTTGTATAAGGCAGTGAAGTTCAATCCAACTGTATGTGTTGATTGGCTTGTTATTAAAATCACGAGACATTTACTACCTCCATCTGCAATAGTAAAGGACAGACTAGAAGTATTTTCGGAGGTGTTAAAGCGACGATGCACACAACATCTTTATTGATAAGTGGGCGTGGTTTAAATGACAATTACACTATAGGTATAGATTACGAGCAATGACCCCCCACCTTGCCAACCGCTATCATCTTCTAACCCTACTCCCCCGCCCCATCCCCTCACATATTCTAGAAAGAAAACAAAAGAGACTAATAGTGAAGTACATGATGTAATTATATATATAGAGAGAGAGAGAGAGGAAACGGTGATGACAGAATTTACAAGATGATGTCAGTTTATATATATATTAACAGTGACGACATGACGTCAGTATAATAACTGTCTTGACAATATTAATCTTAATATATTATAATTTCCAGGTTTAAACATTTGAAAAACTGATATATCTCAGTTTCAGTTATCTGTATCACTTTTCAAAAAGCAATATTAAATATCAAAGTTTAATTTAAATACTCTCGAAGTTAACCGTATATTTCCGAATATAATGCGAATTTTTTTTTTTACCCCAAAATGGACCCCTTACAAAAAGGGTACATACTATACACAGTGAAATTTTGAGGTTTTTTTCGCTTCGAAAATACCGCATATGTTGAGGTTTAAATATTAAAAAACAATAGAGAAGCCTATACATTATGCTGCGGGTACACGAACACTTTTGGTTGGCAATTTTTGTGACTAGAGTCTTGTCAAGAGTTTCTCCAACTGGCTGCTGGCAAACAAGGAGACTGAGAAATCTTCAGATGCCCTGTCTTTCAGACAATAAAACAATAGACTGGTTTGATATCATAAATCTTGTCATGTCAGCGACAAAGACTGTTCCTGTATCCGCAGCATAACCAGCTGATAGAGCTCAAATGCAGCCAACTGTATCACTTTTCAAAAAGCAATCTGAAAAGTTTTGAATTCAAATTTTAACATTTTACATTTGACACATCAAATCATATCATATATCTTTCATTTATAAAACTTAAATTGAAAATGAAATACATCATTTAAAGAATCATCTTGATTAAACAAGGGTTCACGAGTCTATCCAATTCTAGCCTCTTGATACACTAAGCTCATGTTATCATCACTAAATTTGATTAAATCATTGGGGTGGCGTAACGGTATGTTGTTGCATACGTTGTAGGATTATCTATACAGTAGTATTACAAGCAAATACACAAAGTAACTGTATGGACAAGATTTACTACTAGTTTCAACGAGTTTCCGTTTGTTGTACGATGCAGGATTATCTATACAGTATAAAATAGAAGAAGTAAATCATCAACAAGGTACCTATCTACAATCCATGAAGACATAATACACTTCTTTTTGTTATTAAATCAACACAGAAACTCATAGAAATTAGAAGTAGAGCATACACATGGTAAGCGTCCAGATGTGATCTGCTACTGTACAGATAATCCCACACCAAACCTTGTTTATTCATACCTTGTAGAATATTATCACAGGTCTTATTCTTGAAAACTTGACTTAAATTGATTTTAGTGCTCCAGTCATCTGATTGGTCAATCACTAAAATTGATTTTAAATTTAGTTTTTTATCCAATCAGATTTTTGTATTTCTTAAAAAAATGAAGTTTTTGGAAAATAAATGCCCAGACTTCTTGATAAAAGGTTTAATCTGGATATAAAGAAATAACATCAAATCAAAGGTTCAAATTGAAAAGACTCGTAGATCCTTTGTTAATCAAGATGATATAGAATATATTATAACATTTTATTTTGTTAATAACTCTTTATCTCCTGTAATATATTAAATAAATACTCTTTTATTTTATTTACAATTTTTCTTCATTTATCATCAACTTGTTAATTATTCCATCTTTCAACTTTAATTCAGTGAGTTCAACTACTTTATTTCTACCAACCTGAAGACCCAAATTAGATAACCTCCATTGTTGCTGTCCTGATGAAAGATTTGTATCCAAACCATTTGTTGGAAGTGTGTAATGAGATTCTTCTCGATTAGAAAAGTGGACAGTTGTCAACTTCTTTTCAGAGAGTTTACGTGGCCAACAATGTTCATTTTATATTTTGATTCCCCGAAACAATACCCCCTTCAGAGAGTCCACATAGCTAGTAATATTTATTTGGAGTTTGGATATCAAAATCCCTTTCACCACAGTTCTAGAGAGTCCACATAGCTAATGAATTACAAAGTTGAAAGATGGAAAAAGTAACAAGCCTTCATGACATCAAGATATATAGCTATAATCAAATAGCATTCACCGAATATTCTAAAACTTAAATTCTTACAATAAAATTCAACAAATTTAAATAAATATCTCATTTTAACTAAAACACACAAAATCTTCTTTAAAGTTTCTCCTAAATTGTAAACTCTTACAAATAAAAAAAAGTTGATCAAAAATCTTGATCTTTGGAGTTTTAATGAGTAGTCGCGTTTTAAAGATATTACGGTAATACCTGACACTCAAGGTATTAAGAAATTTCAATATCAAAAACAAAGAAGAAGAAAAAAACTTGAATTAAAATCTTATAATTTGAAAGTCCCTTTAACTTTTAGAAGTTGTTTTGGACTTTATAGGTCTCAAGTTAAAAAGCCCATTTGCTGGGAAAAATCTAAGAAAAAGAGTTAGAAGTTATTTTTTTAAGGGAATATAAGGAAATTTAGCAGAAGTATGACCTAAAATTAAGTTCATGATTATCTTAAGTAAGAAAGCTTAATTAACATAAAATGATTAACATAACTGTTAATTGTAAAATAACAATTACATGAAATAAATGTAGTTTTATGTCCTACAGTTCTGAAGCTAATGGTCTAATGAAGATGGGTGACACATATTGAAACACCACTGTCCTTGTAAAATAAAAAATTCCTTACATTTGATCAAAGATTAAAAGAGATTCATTTTATTGATGAAGGATGAAAGATGAAATTTATGTACAATTTACTTTCCTCGACAAAACAACAAACATTCTTCAAAATATTGGTGAATTTTTGGGATGATAACTTAAATTTGGTTCATATTCAATACATGCTTAATGAGTTAAAGGGATCTTAAAGAGATTTTCTAAATTTTTATATGTATTGGGGACAGCATCAATTTGCATCATTCCAATTTTAATCAGACGTCTGTGGTTCCTGTAATTCCACTAAAACTAAATGTTTGATGACGTCACTAATCACAAAATATGCTTCATCACATAAGGCCTTTGTGATTAATGACGTCATCAAACACTTAGTTTTAGTGGAATTGCAGGAACCACAATTAATTTATGCCATCAGTGTCCAAATACACATATAAATTTAAAAAACCTCTTTATAATCACTTTAATAACACTATGTATTAAATATCGTCACTGTAACATCAGATATCAGACATAGTATGTGACTTAGTATTATATTATAATTCCAATATCAGACGTCAGTGGGAGAAATTTTTCTTCAGGAGAAAATTGAAATAGTCTATTCAATTTTCAGTTCAGATTGCAGTTATCAAAATTGCAATGAATTATAAAAATTATGAATAATTCTCATCATAATGAGTCCATCAAATAATCAGCAAAAGTTAATGAATATTTTCTTATTTTATCAAATAATATAAAAAATTAAGAGCCACCCCTCAATTTGAATAAAATGGAGGAAGGCATGAGGAGAAATTTGTGCGTTATGTAAAAATTCTCGATCTAACCGGGATCTTAATAAATCTAATTAAAATTTCACTAATTAACAAATGAGTTGAAGCTCGTATTATCTTGTCTTCTTCGTTTTTTCATCTTGTGATATCTTGGTGGTAGAGTATTGACTCATTCCGTGGACAACAGACCTTATTCACGCCTAGTTTCTTTTACACTGAAATCAGTCATTTTAAAAAATCAGTTGCGTTCACGTGTAGTTGAGAGTTGTAGAAATAACAGTTATTGTCCCTACATATCTGTCTCTTATTATCAGTGAGTTAGGTCCACGTTAAATTATAGTTTCTTTCAGCTAAAATGATCACAAAGAAGACAAAATAACACGAACTTCCTAATTTATATTCTAATCTTAATAAACATCATATTAGCACGATTAATCACTCGAAAAATTCATTCACACGTTTCCATAACAACAACAATATTAACAAAGACAACATTAACAAAATATCAACAATTGGAGTTAATTTTAAAAATTATTAGTAGTGCCTGATAGTGCAAGCCATCTTTAATCTTCTTCTAACTTCAGATATATTTTTGGGATCAGTTTTTGTAACAGTAACTTATTTTTAACCATATTGTTTACTTTCATCAAAATGCCAAATGCAGATTTTATTGCAAGATGTTTTTGAAATATGGCCTCATTAGTATTCATTAGTCTGTTATTTTCACCATAATGGTCTTTTTTAATCAGACAAAGACTCAATATTGAATATTCATCTGAAATTGAAATTTCATCTGGTTGTTTTAACATGTCAATCTGTGTATAAAATCTATTCAAAATATACAGAGATCATTCAAGAAAGTTTTCCAATTGAACGTCTAATAGCCCAGATGAAGATTATAGTATTCCACTCCATTGACGAGAGTCTTTCTTTGTTATCCTAGGTAATGCCTAACGCCATTTTTTCACAATTAATACAACCATAATGCAACTTATATCTTAAATTTTCAATGGTCCATAGCCATTTTCATAACATCTTGCATTTTCTTGGCCATTTCTTCATAGTAACTTGAGTTTTCTTAAGCCATTTTTTCAAAGTATAATGATTAATTTTTCTTGAAATCTCAATGGCCATTTTTTGAAACATCTAAATTTTCTTTAGTCAATTTTTCACAAGATGTAGTTTTCATCCATCTTGAAATCTTATTGGAAATTTTTCTTATCCAACATTTTGAATTCCCTATGGCCATTTTTTTCATAATAACTTGCATTTCTAGGACCAGTCTTATAAGAAAGTTCATGCCATCTATTCTTCTCTATGGTCATTTTTTCGCGTCACCTGTAACCTACATCAGCCATTTCTAAAAACGAAGCACGTTTAGCACAATCACCGAAACACCATGTTGCCTAGCACCCAGCAATAAAGCACTCGTTATATAAAATATGTGAGATTGAAAGATTGGAAATTGAAAATGAAGTTTAAAATGGGATGATAAAATTCACCAGCAAAAAGGGGGTAAAATTTACAAGTGATCAACAATAAACATTAAGTCTAGAATATTTTACATGAAAAAAAAAAAAGAGTAATGTCCCTTTGTATGCTAGCAATATACATATTAACCGTGATAGTAAAAATAATGTCATTTAGTTCAATCATAGTTATCTCCTCTTTGTTACCATGGAAACAGCAGTTGTCCAATCAGTTAGCTGCTTAATGATGATATCAAATGTTATGGAATGTCAAGGAAAAATGGCGGATGTGTAATTGTCACCGTTTCGACCATTATTGTCATGTTTCTATATATAGCACTAAAGCCGAATTTTCATCCAATCGACTGAAGGACGAGTTATGTTGAGATATGAGCGAACTTCATTAGTGTCAAGGTCACATAAGAGTTAAAAAAAACGTTAAATTATTTTTTTATGAAAACAACAAAACAACATATTATATTAAATCTCTCAACCGGAACGAGGTATCGCATGACGAAACGTAGAGTTACTTCCCTTTTCACCTTCCGAACAATATTACGAGGGGAATGAAACCAAACAGCCAAAAAAGCAAGCTCCAAGCAAGTTATTTCAATTCATATTCAAACCGAACAAAAAAATATTTGTTAGCAGGTCAACCATGGGCTTCGAATCAAGGATTTCCACCAAAGGGCAAAGGTCAGGATAGCAGCACACGCTCGCATTCTATTTTACGCCTTCCGTCAATCTATAAACGATCTAATTTAAAGGAATCCTCTGTTGCTGGGTCGGTAACCATGCTGGGATCAGTCAACATTTGTAATCCATCCAAATCCAAGGGATCTAATCCAGCTTTAAACGCCTCATCTGCCGAGAAAAAGTCTGTATCGAATCCGTCTGTCATACCAATTATGGCGTTTCCGATTTCTTTGGCAAAATCATGATGCGGACGACCCAATATATCGTCAGCACCTAAAATGAAAAAAATTGCTTTTGGATTCTCGAGCTTTGAAAGACATCACTGACGTGTCTTCAGCCCAAATCTTGAAGTTTTCAGACAAGGGTTTGCCAAATAGTAGGTAGCTCTCTAATACTGTCCCTGTTCTATGACCCCCCCCCCCCCAAAAAATGAATTGCCCACCTGAAAAAATTCTGACAAACGACCAATTACATTACTGCAACTAAACACCATACACCATTGTCCCTCCGGATATATCACTTGACCTTCCAGACAATCAAGACTGGCTACAGGCCTGTCCCTGTCCCTGCCCCTCCCTGACCCTCAACCCCACCCTAACTTACCAGTGAGCACTATGTCAGGAATCGGATTGTTCTGTGACAAATGAGATGATATGTTTTGTGATTGTAAACTATTTTCTAATTGCTGGAAGTAACGTTGATGAAAATCTGAATTGCTGCCTGAAAAATACAAGATTTACATGAAGCTAGCAAGATGGGGCTTGAACCAAACGGCAGAATGTTTATTGGATGAAATTTAATAGACCTTATTGAATCCGGAACGAGGCTCGTAACGCAAAAGCCTCCTTCTCCGTTCTCTTTAGCATTAACATCGCCATCTTTTCAATAGATGACATAATTTGCGTTTTGAGCCTCACTTTCAGTGTATAAAAAACAAGGCGTGAGTAAGGTTTATATAAATTCCATCGTTGAATTTAAACATGATTCCCGTTAGCTGTATAAACTACTAGTGAATATTATTATGTAATCATTTGTAATATATACAGTTATAAAAATTCTTTGAAGCTTAGCAAATGGAGGGTGAAGTTTTATTGTTAGCAAATTGACTAGAGCTCATCTCATATGATAACATGTTTCAGATACATAATCCTCATCAGGACAGCTAGTTTTAGAAATGGAGGGTCAAATTGCCAATATTGGATTGAAAACATTCGAAAAGAGTAGGCAAACTAACGGATCTTACCTGTAAGATTCTGAGAACAGGCTTGAGTATATGACTGGGAAGTATTATTAGTTATTGGGGAAACCATTGAATTGGGCAACGATGATGATAGCGATACCATTGTGGAATTAGGTAAATCATGTGACTGCAATAACAACATTTCATTGGTTAAATATTGTCATGTTAAAAAGACCAGAATGCACCAAACAATATTTCAGAACGTTTGGACTATTATACATCTACTCATAAAAAAAGAATTCCAAAAGCATCCAGAGGGCAGTTCCTTTGGATTCTTAGTTTTAAAAGGTGTAACATTTTGTAAATCAAATAGCGCATTTAAATTATTTGGTGCATTTCGGCCAGTAAATTTTAAAGTAGAAACAGAAAAAAGAGAAAAGCTGAATTGTTTATAATTTTCAAAAATTATTAATTTAGTTAACTTTCAACAAACAAGCTATTATTATGGTCAGTAATTTGTTAGGCCGAGGATTTGGTTTCTTGAATTCATTGAACTAAAAGTTGCAAATATCTTTCTGTAGGCGGTTTGTTGTTTTTAACAACTGTTCTATAAGTTTACTTCATTTGTAAATACTTTCTAATTGATAAATTAGGCAGCACAATTGCGGTTCAGTCTTCACTAACATGCATACAGTTTTGAGGTGTCAAAAGTTGAATTCAAAACTCGATTGAGGCTTGATCATTTTTATACCAAAATCAAGTTTGAATTTACCCCAGCCCCCAAAACCGATTTTCAGACAAACGAGATCTATTCTACCCATACTCTTAATATTTACTTTTCTAATGTCTTATACAAATACATAGGATTAAACTCAACACAGGACATATAATTATATAATATAGTACCCCATCTTCATAATATCAAGTTATTACAAACATTGTCTTATACCTTGACTCATCTTCACAATGCCAAGCTATTACAAACTTCATCTTCACAATGTAAAGCTATTACAAACTTTATCTTCACAATGTCAAGCTATTACAAACTTCGTAATTATACCTTGACTACAATTGACAATATACTTGTCGGAATGCTGCGATTTGATTGGATTCTACGCTAGCGAATCAGAGCCCTTGACTGAAAAGACTGTAAACATTATGGCTTTTTTTTCACAGACTTTCTGTAGAGGCCTCTGATTGCTCTGATTGGTTGTATTCCCTAGCGTACAATCCAATCAAATTGCTTCATTTACAATCTTCAATGATACAAGAATAGTGGCTATTGTAGTCAAGGTATAAGTACAAGGTTTGTAATAGCTTGACATAGTGAAGATGAATTTACCCATAATTTAAAATTTCTCACTATATCAAGTGTTTTCGGGTTGAGTTTAACCCCATTTTAAAGCTATAGGAAAGGTAAAAGTTAACAACAGGTAAAAATTAACATCAGGCCTCAAAGATAGCTCCATATTTTATCAGAAACATCAAAAACAAGTTAAAGATTTAAGGAAAATTATTTGTATGACCAATTTTAAATGGATTGACAACAAAATTTCCAAAAACATTATTTGATAAAATGATTAAGCACTGAAAGTAAATCTACTAGGTTGTGTTATTTTTGTAAACATTTTCTGATTTTCTTGAGAACAATCTTGTTTTACAAAATGACATCAAATTTTGAAGACTATTTTGAATTATTTTGAAGTGATTGTCTTCATATCAAGTTAACAATTGAAAGGTGGATCTTTTACAATTACCAAGTACAATTCTGAGTACAATTACCAAGTACAATTCTGAGTACAATTACCAAGTACAATTCTGAGTACAATTACCAAGTACAATTACCAAGAACAATTTTGAAATTCTCTTTGACATGATCTAACTTATAACCTAGCTGTTTTTAAAAATATCATGTGACTATGAAATTCTTAACCATTAAGTGAGTCACTTACTAGAAAATTTAGCCAATGCTGATTGGATGAAAAGCTGGGTTTGGTTTTGAAATAACTTTGAAGCCTGATTTAAAAAAAGAAAAAGAATGAAAACTGATATTAACAGGGAATTGCTTACGTCAAATCTTACCATAGTAAAATGTTCAAACTGATGTTGTAGAGCTGTAGTCTGTTGTTGCTGTTGAACGTAGTAAGCCTCCGCGAAGGGTGAACCGTTGTTAGAGGAGACGGGGGGCAGACCAGGAGATTGAGCAGGTGAATACGAAGGTTGTGACAGAGGTGATGTAGGAGACTGACAACCTCCGTCTACGCTGTTTCTATATTGAGTCATTGATGGCTGAAATACAATACAATAATTTAAATTCTTATATCCTACTTTTCAGTAAGTAATCAGTGAGTTAGACGCTTGCGCTCTAACCTGAAGGTCCCAGATTTTTCACTTGGCTTTCTCCTGTTAGTGAAGCAGGTCTAAGAGAATGCATGGAAAGTGTCTGGTCATTCGGATGAGACAATGAACCAAAGCCTCCTGTTCATGTTAAAGATGCCTCAACTCTGAAAATTGAAAATCCACAGCACATTTGATTTCAGTTCAAGAAGGTGGGTGCTGACCTAGGCCAGAATGAAAATCAGTTCTCAAGATAGTCAAGCAAGTGTCAAACTTGCTGAGTCAATCCAGTTTCCCTTAAACAATCAAAACTTTTCTTTTCTCAAAAAAAAGTCCAGTAATTTGGTAGTAACAATTATTTATTCATATTTGAGTTAGCTCTGTGAACTCTCTGAAATGAATGGCAAGATGATAAAACCCAGTTGAAGAGTACCATGATAAATTCAGTCACTGCCTAGGCTTTGTCCTAATTGTCTTCTATTTTGTTTCAGATTGAAAAAAGAATCGCTGAAATTGTTTGTTTGGAATTAACATGTCTAAATTCTAAGGCTCACTAACAATAGCACTAAAATTAAAATCATGCAAAGCAAAATAAACATTTGATTGGGGTAGGGGAAAAACACAAATTACAAATCACAAATATTACTATTGTCATACAATATTCAAAACAACAAAAATACATTTCACTTGTCACGCTGTCCATTCCTTTATCATCCACTGCCCTTATTTGTGTCTTGTGAAGCTTTCCATTCCTTTTCCAACCCTTCCAAGGCTTATATTCTGAGAGATTTTGAATTTAATGCTTTAATGAATTTCGAACATTTTTTTGAATCAAATTCAAAACAAGAGCGTATTCTTCATTACTTAACCAAGTTTACATCCAAAATTTAAGAAATACAGTAATCTGATTGGATAATAACATTAAATTTAAAATCAATTTTGAGATTGACCAATCGGATGACAGACACTTAAATCATCTTTAAATTATTGAGAAATGCGCCTAAGGGAAATTCAGTTCCAGTTTTTAATATCATTGAAATTCAAAGAGTTTTTTTGAAAGTTTCCCCTTCACCCATACTGACCTGTGATTGGTCCTGCTGATCGCAGCCTGTAATTTGAACTCTGGGCACGATTGGTGGCGTGGTAGATTTAGTGGGTGATGTCCGCGTGATGCCATGTGACGTAGTTCGATGATGATTATGTAAAATGCGATGTGGAGTGTGATGACGGGGATGTGTGGTTTGAGAACCAGGACTCCGATGACGTTGGTACATGTGATGTAACATATATTGCTGACGAATACGCGGCTCCATTGGTAACTGACTGGGGTCAAGGTTGCCGTCCTAAAACCAGAACAATGTTACAACAACTAACTATATACAATAAATCAAAATACTCACAAAACAGAGATAAATTCAATAGAAAAATCTGAATATTCATTATAATTTAAAAAAATGAAATGAATGGAGTTTTACATCCTACTTATCTCCATCATGTAGGCTAATGAAGACGGGCGACACCATGCACGGTGCATTGAGGGAAATTTTACCAGGACAGTGGCATTAGTCTGCTCTTTTTTGATTTCCAACTGTCGAGGGATCTTTAACGTGTACATCCTGTAGCACACGGCCTCGGTTTCTTATAATTTAAGCCCAAATGGTTAAATTAAAACCAGGTACCGGTATATACAAAAGGGAGTCTTCCTATGTTCCACAATTTCAATTCTTTTTTTTGTTTATGTCAACAAGTGGTTTTTTTCAAGTCCTTGGCAATCATGACCCACATATAAAAACCCTGTTACATAAAACTACTTGAAGAAGACTTCCTGTATTTAGAAGACAATGGTTTTATTTGAAAGACTCTTGTCGTTTTATTCAATACAATTTTTATTTGTTTGGAATAGCTCAGTCATAAGCGAGTTTTATTGTCGTCTGCTAGGTGATTTGGTGCCATGAGTTGGAATCCTCCACAAGGAAAAAATCTGATGCCTGTGTCAGTGCTTCAAAAATAGGCCTGGTGTTGGCTTTTAGTTTTACCCAATAATACCTTGTAGATATATATAAATCCTCAGACACCCTCATATTTCCTGAGAAATGAGTCTGGCCAAACTTTTTACCATTGTAGTAGTGGCAGGTGTCGCGCGCGAAGCAGACCAGGCTTACTCTTTTCAAAACACTACTAAACAAGGAGTCCACTACTACACCACTTTTTCTCTTGATTTTGCCATACTTTGGATGAGATTCTTGCTTGAACTGATTTTTAATTGCCCTCCCCTATCCCCTAGTTTAGAATTTATCCTTGCCTGGGCTGTTAGCCCCCTTTGACAATTCTGGGTCACCTAATGTTTCACAGAAATACCACAGAACAGGATATAGAGTTGTGACAGTATTTGTCACAGCCAGTGTTAAAAGGGTTAATAAATTATTAAGAATCTGGTTAACGATACTCAATGCCATTTTTTTTTATTTTTTAGAAACTGGGTTAAGAAGATTTCTATTGAATTTATCTCTTCTACTTCAAAAATACAAAAAAAATTTACTCAGAGTCTGGAATGCTTTTCAAAACAATTTCTTTTATAAAATATCTTTAAAAAGATACCTTTCTTACAAGTTTGGAGATGGTTGTATAAAAGACAAATTTTTATCTCTATGTACTTTTGAAGTACATTATATAATTTTTCTAGTAATCATGTACACCACTTAAAGTGGGTTTTGTTTCATATTCCATGTTTATTTAATATATTGATATACAACATTGTACTACAATGTATACATTGATCAATATAAATATGTATAGCTTATAAAGATGATGTCTTAGACATATCAACCTTCAACTTGTACCGTTTTACATATCACTGATAAATAAAAAAACCTGTCAAATATTTTAATTCCCTTATTGCAAGTCTCAAAATATTTTCATGATTTTAAATTTCAAAGTTTCCAAGATTTTAGAATTTTTTTTTAATTCTTCAATTAATACGTAAGATATGAGTTTTACATCATAGTTTTTTTCCTTTGATTGAACAAATCACTGACAGCATTCCAAACACTCAGTTAAATAAATAAACAAAAACAACAGAATCAAATAAAACTATCTCAGGATTCCTAAATTCAACACAATCAAATTTGAATTATTTCCATATATAAATGAGATCAAGGTCAGTGGCACCTCCAAGAAAGGGGCCAAGACAGAACCTCCACCCCCAAAAGTTCAAAAATAGCAAATCTTTTAGTGGTAACATGCATTTTTTCATTCTAGAAATATAATATCATTGAAAGAAAAGTCTTTCAATTTGAGTAAAATGCTGAATTTCAGCCCTTTTTTTAAAACATTTTTTTCCTCTGACTCCCCCTAGAATGGATTTAAAAAAAAAACTGGTGGTAGCCCCACCAAAACCAAAGTTCTGCCACTGCCACTGCATTTTTTAAGATAAAAAATCTTTGACTAACAGCTGGTTTTTAATGTCAATTACAACATGGTTTTCAAAAATTCAAAAACTAAGCTATCTAAGCCATGCAAATCATTTCAAATATTTTTTCAAACTTTGCAAGGAATTCTAAATCAATAAATATTGCTCGGATTTGAGGAGAAATCTAAAATATCTATATGCATGCATCAGATACAACAAAAATACCACATTAACAACAAGTCATATTCAGGTCAAGTCAAGAATTGTTCATTTTAAATCTGTCATCTTGAAATTTCTCGGCAAATATCAACCCTTCAGTACATGCTGTATTCATTACCTTTTTAAATTGGAAATACAAGTTTCTAAGTAGGATTTAATGTTTCAGAGATAACCAGTATAGGGTTTTAATCTCTCCATGGTAACCATGATATTTAAAAAGCATCCAACTACACTAAGATTTGTGATTAAGACTTCCAAGGTAAAGAATGCAGAAGTGTGTCTGCAAATTAACCATTAGTTTACAAAATGGCCCTACTACACCAAAGCATGGCTTCAGAGGAAACAAATACATTAGTTTGTCTGAAAAAAAAGGCGCAACTGTACCGGTGTGTCATGTAAGTAACGTTCAGTTTAAAAAAGAAAAGTGGCCAGACCCCCAATAATGCTTTAAAAGGTAACGATTACAGCAGTGTGTCTGGTAACTAACAATAAGATTTTAAAAAAGGCGGCAACTTACGGGAGGAGAAAGAGGCATGTTCATATGATTTCCATTATTCAGTACGAGTGGACTAGGAACGCCTTGAGCAGGGCGTCGCCGCGGTCCAGGACTCTGCTGGGAATTATGTTGAATCTGTCCTGGGGGTGACATGTTATTATACTGAGGACTGGTGGGGGACAGGCTCGTTGGACTGTTCCCATGGTTACCATAATGTTGCTGTTGTTGTTGTTGATCTGAGTCTACGTCTAATGGCGTTGCTAGGGGTGATGGGAAATGGAGAACTGTAAGATCAGGGAGCGAGCCTGTATTGTTTGAAATGGGTATGTTAGGAACACCGGTATCTTGTTCTTGAGATGGGTAGATGCTGAAATTAGACAATTTGGAAAATGAGATGAAAAAATTGTAGATGGCCTTCAGATTTCTAAGAACCTTGATAGAAATGGAATAATTTTATGTCCTACTGTTCTGAACCAAATTGAGCAAATAAAATGTACCTTAGTGAGCTTATGAGATGCAAACCTTTGTCTGTCCCAAATTGCTAAAAATCATAAAACCTAAATAAGAAAAACAAAAAAATCCATTTTTAAAGATCACTGGACTACAACTTACTTGATGTTTGGAACTTCACATGATTTTGGTCTGGATTGAGCCAACTGAAATGGAATAAACAATTCTTGATGCAAGGAGTGGTATTAACCAATCAAAACAACATTATTAACCAGATTGCTCCTTTGAAAGAGATGCTGAGTTGACAGAGAAAAAGCCCTGCCTAGCAAACAACCCCAGGACATGATATGAGAGTACAGGCCACGTATTCTCGAAACGCTCTTGGCTCTAAGATGTACTAGGTTCTTATCTTCTAACATGGATTCTAGGATATCCTAGGTTCTTATCTTCTAACATGGATTCTAGGATATCCTAGGTTCTTATCTTCTAACATTGATTCTAGGATATCCTAGGTTCTTATCTTCTAACATTGATTCTAGGATATCCTAGGTTCTTATCTTCTAACATTGATTCTAGGATATCCTAGGTTCTTATCTTCTAACATTGATTCTAGGATATCCTAGGTTCTTATCTTCTCAAACTGTTTCTAGGATATCCTAGGGTCTTAACTTTTAACATTGATTTTAGGATATCCTAGGTTCTTATCTTCTCAAACTGTTTCTAGGATATCCTAGGGTCTTATCTTCTCAAACTGTTTCTAGGATATCCTAGGGTCTTATCTTCTCAAACTGTTTCTAGGATATCCTAGGGTCTTAACTTTTAACATTGATTTTAGGATACATAGGTTCTTATCTTCTAACATTGATTCTAGGATATCCTAGGTTCTTATCTTCTCAAACTGTTTCTAGGATATCCTAGGGTCTTAAATTCTAACTCTGTTTCTAGGATATCCTAGGTTCTTATCTTCTAACACTGTTTCTAGGATATCTTAGGTTCTTATCTTCTAACACTGTTTCTAGGATATCCTAGGTTCTTATCTTCTAACACTGTTTCTAGGATATCCTAGCGCTAAGATCGTTTCGAGAACAAGTGGTTAGAAACATCAATAGTCTGAGGGATCAAACTAACCTTTTTAGGATCCCAGTAACCTCCTCTTTGCATTTCTGGTATTGAATTCTCTACCATTTCTACAACTAAAAAATATTTATACAAGTTTTAGTAACTTTGTCAGGTTTTTTGGGGTTTTTATTTCAACACGCTAATGCCAATCTCAATGATCCTGTTTATCAGCTGGTGCAAGAATCCTTCCAATATTATTCATACCCATAAGCAGTGTCGGAGCCAGGTTTACGTCCGAGGCCGGGTGAAATATCTGAGATCGCCCGAATTTCTAACCTAGTCATGAGATTTTTTCCCAAAAAGGTTCCTTTCAGAGCTGCGAGGGGGTCGGCTGTCGCCCTCTGGGTTGGGGTTGATTAAAATAATGAAGAATGTTTCACTGGACATGGAAGATTTTTTTCATGAAAATGGAAGCTGTAAAATTTTTAAAATGGTACGTCAAGATGTATTCTGGTTTTGTCTGATTACAATTTAAATAATACTTACTCCTACGATGTGTGGGGGGTGTGTTCGGCCCTAAATCTTGATTTGGGAACCCCATTGCACTTGTATGTAGAGCAGAATCTGAATTAGTCCTGAAATGAAACAGAGATATAACTTAAATTGATTCCTTTTAGCTGTTGAGATCATCTTCAGCACCAGTCATGTCTGACTAAAAACAAAATAGAGCTCTGGAACTGGATGCTGTAGGCATTCAGAAGATTTTTACCCTTTGTATGTGTATCAAGGACATTTATGACTTCTTTATAACATTTTGTGTGAACTATAATGGCGTAAGATGCGTCTAATATAGTCAAGATTTTCTAAAATTACAAGAGACCTGAATATTGTACACAATATCAGAATGGTGTAGATAGAAGCTACAAGTGTCCCTGATAGACATACAGATTTTGGAATTTTGCAGGCTTTGAAAAATTTTAAAGATTTGAGGCCATAAATATCATAACTTAACAATCGCCAAGCGATGTGAAATAAAGACATTTGATTGGTCAGAATTCAAAATTCAAAATCTAACCCAATCAAATATCTTCGTAAAATTTACCAAGTTAAGCTATGATGTTCTTGGAAAGAGAAAAAAGTCTCAAGCCAACAGCCAGCAAGCCTGCGGCGTTCCGTTTTCAAAATTCAAAAATGATGATTGATTGAAAACTCTCCAGATGAAAATGTAACAACCATGATGCAATATGTTAAAAATAGAAACCAATGGAAACCAAATTAAACCAAGAAAACACAGAAAATTAAACCAAGATGCAAGAAGAATTAAAGAATCATAGAATTTTACTCAGAAAGAGAGACATGCATTGTTAGGGGCTGGTTTAATTTTGATGGGCTGGGTCTATCCTGTTTCTGGATATGGGGAAATCACTTCCAGGGGTGGGGTTCAAGTTTCTGAGATGAGACAAGTGAGACACATGGGGTTTATCCTGGGCAGGGAAAAATTACTCAAGCAGTGGGCACAAGTTCCCAGGTTGAGACAAGGAACACCTGTCTATCCAATCCCTGGGCAAATTACTGTGGGGGTGGGGCTTAACGTCTGGAGCTCGGGCAGGTAGTACTTGTGAGACACATGTAAACACCAAGTACAGGCTGAAATGGCTGAGATTGGGAATAAGGCCATTACTTGAAAGGGTGAAAATTGACTAGGCCCTGTTTCACAGAAAAATTGCCTTCTTTGATGAAGGGATACAATATGGGCCTTGTTTGATGGAAAAAGGATACAATCTGGGCCTTGTTTGTGGAAAACTGTTACAATTAATTCTGCCATAAGTCTAAATTTTATCATAGAACTTTTCATGAAAACTACGGCTGTATGCTTTGTCGCAACAGGCGTGTAAATATTCTCTAGAGACATTGACAAGTGATTGGCTCTGAGTAGTCAAAAAATCTATGATTTCACCTCTCCCAGACCCAAATTTAACCGAGACAGTGTTTCGGCTTCACCCACAGGACAGCCTATTTTTAAAAAAAATGTTATGTTAGCTACTTCATACTGCATTAATCTAAACATATTAGTCAAAAAAACAGCAAATCATTTCAAATCAAGCTCTACCAAGCATGTTACGGCTGGGTGTGATGCGAGATCAGGTGGGGTGGGGGTGATGGAGTGCAATGTTAGTGGTAAAGGGTCTAGGGTGGGGTAAGGGGAGGTAAGCGGAAGGGATGTTAAATAGAACTCACCGTGAGAGAGTAGTACCGTTTAGATACGCATAATTCCTGTAAAGAGGCAAATTAAAGAAAACAAACTAAAAAAAAGGTGGAAAAATGAAAAAATGCAAGCAAAAGGAGCAAAAATAAAAAATAATAAAATAAATTGCACAAATATGATTGAAGTAAAATTCTAATTTTAAAAGGGCCATGATGAATTTAATAATTATAATTAGAAATATTAAAACAAAACCTAAAAAAAAAACAAGTTGATGTTTCTCAAAGTTTCACGCTATACAATCTCGGTATTTGTATTTATTATATACAAAACAATATGTCTTAATTATTCATGGATATTTTGCTTTTTAATTTCAATTTTGATGAAAAATTTGAATGCTATTTTTTAATTCTTTCATTTTTAAACAAGACATATTTAAACCTAACAGGATCAAGACATATTTAAACCTAACAGGATCAAGATATTTAAACCTAACTGGATCAAGACATATTTAAACCTAACAGGATCAAGACATATTTAAACCTAACTGGATCAAGATATTTAAACCTAACTGGATCAAGTTATTTAAACCTAACTGGATCAAGATATTTAAACCTAACTGGATCAAGATATTTGAAGTTGGAATAAAAGTTGAGGAGCCTTGAGGGAAGTTTATGTGGTAGTAATAACAGGAAAGATTGGGAAATAATCTTACTATACTGTAGCCTGTAGATATATATATATGACCTTGAATTTACCTTGCTCGAGGGCTCGACAATGTTTATCTTATGTCACATTTAACATAATATGTTACCTCTGTCCTTACTGACTTATAGCTGATCACATCTTAATGGTCACAATCTGAATTGATAGGCCATCCACATTTTCTCTCTTCCTTTATACAGATATGGTAACTTAGTGCTCTGGGGCCTTACAAATTACAGATTTTAAGAAATACAGTAATCTGATTGGATAAAATAGCTAAATTCATAATTAATTTTAATGATTGACCAATCAGATGACTGGAATAATATATTCATTTTAAGATGAGTTTTTAAGAATAATACCCCCGGCCATTTGACCCAAAAAATATATGAAATCTAAAGAATATTTAAATAATTTTATCTTATTTGTTAAAATTTGAATAGAGACAACATTTTCCCCATTTCTATACAGAAACCCCTCCTATAATTTTCATTTTAATGTTATTTGTTGAAAAGCTTGTATTATTTGTCATTTATCTTAAAGAAATGGTGATCTTACATGCTTATTTTCTGCCATTTAATAGGCTAGTGGAAACATGCAGTGTGCAATGAGGGAAATTTTTTATTTCCAACTGTCAACGGTGGTGTTTCTTCCAGAAACATTTTTCTAATTTTTGATCATTTTACATTGTGACAGAATGGCCTGTGGTTTCAGCTCGGTCCGGTCACCTAACCACAGACGGTTGAGTATCCTAACTTGCAGTGTTTGTGGCATAATGCACTAGTTTACTGTCTGATCTAATAACTATAGCAACCCTACAGCTCTCTATTGTCAGTAATTACAGTTTATAAGAATAATATGGATTGTAAAGTAGTTTTATAAATATTTTTATGTGCATTGGGAATACTGATAGCATCAATTTGTACCATTTTAATTTTCAGTAAAACGTCTGTGGTTCCTGCAATTCCACTTAAACTAAGCATTTTATGACGTCACTATCGCAAAATCTGCTTATATCATATCAAAATCTTTGCGATGGTAACTTTATCAAACACTTAGTTTTAATGGAATTGCAGGAACCACAGACGTCTGATTGAAAAAAAGAATAGTGCAAATCGAATGTAACAGTGTCTCCAATACACATAATAAGTCTGCACACCATCTTTAAAATCCCTTTTAGCAGGTGCCCCTTTAAACTGAGATTTATTTCAATCATATCATTGTATAATTTATTTTCTTAAAGAAACTAACTATTCAACTACATAGACTGATTCACTACCAAATTGACTTCATTACTGAAAAATAACCGGAGAAAAATACTGGTATCCTGGTTCATTTGGAACAATTTGCTTTCGTCAGAAAATTCTATTGCTGCCAGATGTAGACAAAGAAGTCGTTTGTTTGTGATTTGGTTTTTTAATTTACTAAATAGCCTTTGAGAGAATTATAAATATAGTCATTTTCTGACATGTTTTTGGTTTCAGGCTAAAATTTTCTAAAATTTCCAGACGTTATATTTTTATCTTTTTTATGAAAATTCTAAGTTCAAAGTGTTTGAATTAATTGATCAAATCTGACCTGACGCCAAAATAATTATAAGGAATTATTCAACTAAATGAAACATTTATATCAAGCAATTTAGATGCATGTTGATAAAAATACACGAAATATTGTTGTCTATCGTCCGACCCAAACCAGTCATACCACAAAGTACAAATTCAATATCATAATTCTGACAGAGAAAATTTGAAAGTTTAAATAACAAAATGCAAAAACAAAAAACTATTAAAATAATTTTCTGAAATGTTGAAAAATACTTTTTTTGTTGGAATCAATTTGGTCGTGAAAAAGAATAATATCTATTTTTATATCTAATAATATCTAAAAATAAAAAGTGCTCCAAAATATCAAAAATTCATTCAATTTAAATCAAAAAATAAAAATCTAAACACAACATTCCCTGTGACTCAAATATGCAAAAAATAATTATAATTGCTATATAAGATAAATTGAATGAATTAATACATGAATGAATGAATGAATGAATGAATAGATGAATGAATACATGAATAAATGACTAAATGAATGAATAGATGAATGAATGAATGAATGAATGAATGAATGAATATGAATGAATGAATGAATAGATGAATGAATGAATGAATTAATAGATGAATGAATAATGAATGAATCAATCAATCAATATGTCTGCTTCCGAGCTTGGTTAACAGAATGTATCAATGAATGAATACATGAATGAATGAAAATGATTGAATGAAAGAAAATGATTGAATGAATATGAATGAATGAATAAAAATCGTTAGTAGGGCCTACATCCAACATGGAGACTACTTTATCCTTATAATAATATCTCTATTTTTACTCATTGATTGAATCATAATACATATTCAATTGTCTCTCAAGACAGTATCCACCAAAACCTTGCTGATTTAATCTGCCAGAAGCCAGCCAGTCATGTCTGACTAGAATTCTAAAATGACTTCCAATGAATGTGATGTGACACTTTTTGTTTTAAATAATCTACTTTCAATGCATTGTAAATATTTGTGAAGAAATTTTATAGTATTTTTTCTGATATGTAAATTGGTGTCATCTACTTATAATTTAATTTGCTGAGTTCAAGGCTTAATCTTACCACTGCCTTTTAAAAAAATACTTCCTCATTCATAATAGATACAATCCTCATATGAAAAACTCATTAGCTGCTAGGAATGTATTGCCAAACACTTCACATAGATTTTGTCTGTATTGTTAGTACTTGTGTTTTTAATCACCAATCCTATGCTGAGTGACATGCTCTATGCTAAGCTATGCTCAAGACTATGCAGGACAATCCATTGGTTTGTGCAGATGCTGGTATATAGTTAGTAGGAATTATTTGACTATATGGGAAAGTGCAAGGAAGCTGTGCAATAATTGTAAATTTCAAGCAAACTGTATCAAAATGGAAATCATTTCGTTTATAACAAGCCCCTTTCCCCACCCCCATTTGAACCTTGTTCCTAATATTTTTTTAAAAATCTCAGATTGAAACAAACAACAGAGACAGACTTTATTCCCATGCATTTAGACTGCACAGTTTTTACTAGTTCCATGAGGTGTGAAATCTTAAAAAATTGTACAGGGTGAAATGTTATTGAGATACCAGAATCAAGTACACACAGTACATATCTTTCAAGACAATTGTTTTAAAAAGTGGGATTAAAATTTAATAATCTGCTACCCAGGGGTTTGATCTGAACTGACTCCTATGTAACATTATGTGAAGTTTTTGTACAGGCATTACTCCACTTTGAATACTGGCAATGTATCTGAAGTAATACAATGTTCTAAACTATACCCTGGTTAAATAAAGTATATTATGTAACAAAGTAACACTATGTAAAGATTTCCTACAGTCCTACATGGCCCTATACCTTGAATAATACAATTTATAATCTATATTCCCAGTAGATTAGATATGAGTTCCCTTGACGGATCTGAGTAGATAGGGGAGGTAACTTACCGTCGCCAGCTGGTATCTGGGGGTGGTGATAAATATGTTGATCCATACGGTGAACTGTCAACCTAAAAACTACGGTCAAGGAAAAATATATTGCAAATTCATCAAAAAAAATGGTTTAAAGGATAAAATAACCCAATTTGATAGTTGAAATAGAGTTCTATGTATAGGATAGAACATGGCATAGGGTTTTTTTAAGATATTTTAAATCTTGCATCCTGAGGGATTTTCCGAGGTAAAGGATAGAGTTTGTAATACCTTGACATTGTGAAGCAAGGACTGAACTAGTTATAGTAGAGTTATAGTTCCCTACTATATACAGTAGAAATTACAGAGTAAAACACAAAGCTAGAGAAAATCAATAACACAACACTTTCTATATACCATCATTTAAAACATGTTGACACCATTTTTTATTAAATTACTCTACAACTATGATACAAGACCTTGATATAGTTTAATCTATGTGAACTCTCTGAAGAGAGTAAAGTTGATAAACTATTCAGACAGTGGCAGTAGGTGTTTCATTTACTGATTTTTAATAAAACGACTGTACAACAATGCTACGAGATGTAAAAATTTAAACTATGTGGACTCTCTGAAAAAAAAAGCACAAATCAATCCCAGTGTAGCATCATGTGTTCTGTTTACCGATTTCTTAGAAATAGTTTAAACTATGTAGACTCTCTAAAGAGATATGAAATGAACAAAGATAGATAGGCATAAAAGGAGTTCCACCTCCATGGTACAGGACCTCAATACAGTTTCAACTATGTGAACCCTCTAAAGAGATACGAAGTTGACAACAAAATATCATCATCAGATGCACCAATAAAGAGTAGCCTATGCGTGGCAACCTAAACTTACACATGGGGCTTAAATTCAAAATAAAAATTCGGTCTTTTACAAGAAACATCAACATTGACGAATAACAAAATGTCCTCAAAGATCTTTTTTAAAAAAATAGCTGCAAATAATTCTAAACCCTGGTGGATTAGTCGAACTTTACATAGCGTTAATGAGTTGACAACATTGACTTAAAGACACGAGTCGTCTCAGTGGCCACGTCTTTAACGAGTTGTCAGTGCTCTCTCTCTCTAACCAGGTCATACACTCACGGACCTCAGTTTAAAATAGAAATAGAAAGTTGGTCAATAACGAGATCAGGTCACTAAGATTACTTTCAGATCATTTTTGCAGGTGCCCTAAATTTGACAGGAAATTCTGACTATTTTTGCAGACATTAATTGACTTTGTCATTTATTTTGTCAAGTCGAATATTCTAGAATTTGCTGAACTTTCATGTTTTAAAAAAAAAGTAAACTACACAGTAGATCAACTAAAAAATACAATTCACCAGCCCTGTTTCCCCTCCCTTTCCTTTCCAGTATAACCCCTTGGATCATTCTGACACAGCCCCCTGAAGAGAGACACCCCATTCTCAATAGACCACACTTTAGATCAGCTAGTACAATCCAGTCTGCCACCACCCCCTATTCCACTACTCCCTGTCCTATATCCTACTGACCTAAAAGTCAGACACCCTCATCCCCCTCAATCAAGTCCAGCCCTCAAGCTCACTGCACCCCCTCAAGTCCAGCCTCCATCAAATATTATTCGGCTAGACCACACATTAGACCAGCTATTACAATTCAGTCTGTCTCCCATTGACTTCCTTCTTCCAGATTAGCCCCCTATCATTTTATTTAAAAACAACACAGCTCCCCAAAGCCAGAGGGCCCTCCAGCCCCTTTCTTTTTTACCTCTCCCTCAAGCCTAGCAATAGTATTATTCACAATAGACCACACAGTAGATCAGTCAGTACATTAGTCTGATACAAGTTGACCTAGAAAACATGACCTACTTTCTTTCTACAATAACAACCTATTTCTACAGTATGATTACATTCCTACTCTATTGTATTGTATAGACTTCTGACACAAACTGTAGTAACGAGTTCATTATACGACAAGCTTCTAGGCGAGGTGTCTTCAATTACACACAAACTGAAGTAATAAGTTTAATATTTGCTTAATATTTGCCAAGTTTTTAGGCGAGGTAATGGATTATGGAAAACAGTGGTGTTTCTATCAATCATAAGAAAGGGACATGAATAGGGATGGCAGAATTGTCCAGGGGGTGCACAGGAAGTGTGTTTTGTCAACAGATAACAAAGTGGGGGGGGGGGGCTGAGTTCAATATTTGACAAGCATTTAGGTGAAATGATATGTAGTGAAATGAACTTTTATCTCCTACTTTTCAGCACATGATTGGGCAAGGTATCGAAAAATATTTCTGTTTTCAAAATCTCCAAAATAGCACCCGGGAAGTTTCTTTCACATCGAATAGTTCTCTAATGCTGGAGACAAAAAATTGATATTATAAATCCTGTCGACAACACAATGATATTGTCTTGGAAACATGGGCACATGAGATTTTTCTTAAAATTCGTGTTGGTGAGATAAATCAGCAACCATGGCAATTCGTGTGCCCGCAGCATAAACTTTTAAAGAATGCTAGTCTCAATAAATCTACGTCACCACCCATAATTAATGAAATTATCAACAATGTTAGAATGTTACAAGAATTCCAAGACTGTCTTATAATCTTCAATAATTCATCTATCTAGCTCCCCAGAGAGAGAATAAGAGTGTAAACTATGCCTAGGATTGTTGTGGCTATACATAGCATTGTTATATATCATAATGGGCTACCCCATGATGACTTGATATTTACGTCAGATATTTTAATATTGAACAATTAACAGACCCATAGCTACAAGGGGTAAGGCAGTGGCAATGCCCCCACTAAAAAATAGATTGTACCTCTGAAAAAAATAGATTGTCCATCTGATATATAACTTGCCCCTCCAAATAATTAAGTCTGGTTTCTGAATAATGAACATTAAACTAGGTCACAGGAAATATGTATGGCTGAGTTTATGGACCTTGTGCCCATATTACTGTGACCAAATTTCCTGTGACTAAGTTAATGATTATTTTTCCAAATCTGTCATTTGTCATATACGGCATGTTTGCTTCACAATTTAAGGTGGAACTATTTGAATAAGTCATCTGGCTGAAGTTTTAAATAAAAAAAAAAATGACACCACAAAATTCTAACAAGAGAAATCTTAGGTGCAGGTGAAACGCGATTACGCGATGCAAAATATTTATCAGGGATTAGAGCTGGCACGATATATATCTGTGTATTGATGTATTGGGATACAACATTCCACAGTTATCCTAACGTATCGCTAGGTTGTGTATCGATACTTGACAATACCTCTCATTCCTTAAAAAGTGGAGATTCTTTAAGTTGGTGAATAGAATCACAATTTCTTTTCGCAGACTTTACTGAATTGTTGGAAACGTTTTATAAGACAGTGGACACTAACCACTTCTATCAACTATATCACCAAATATAACAGTTATAAAGTTATAAATTAATATATATAGTAACTATTTATAAGACAGTGGACACTAACCACTTCTATCAACTATATTACCAAATATCACAGTTATAAAGTTATAAATTAATATATATAGAAACTATTTATAAGACAGAAGACACTAACCACTTCTATCAACTATATTACCAAATATCACAGTTATAAAGTTATAAATTAATATATATAGAAAGTATTTATAAGACAGTGGACACTAACCACTTCTATCAACTATATTACCAAATATCACAGTTATAAAGTTATAAATTAATATATATAGAAACTATTTATAAGACAGTGGACATTAACCACTACTATCAACTATATTACCAAATATCACAGTTATAAAGTTATAAATTAATATATATAGAAACTATTTATAAGACAGTGGACACTAACCACTTCTATCAACTATATTACCAAATATCACAGTTATAAAGTTATAAATTAATATATATAGAAACTATTTATAAGACAGTGGACATTAACCACTACTATCAACTATATTACCAAATATCACAGTTATAAAGTTACGAATTAATATATATAGAAACTATTTATAAGACAGTGGACACTAACCACTTCTATCAACTATATTACCAAATATCACAGTTATAAAGTTATAAATTAATATATATAGAAACTATTTATAAGACAGTGGACATTAACCACTTCTATCAACTATATTACCAAATATCACAGTTATAAAGTTATAAATTAATATTACATATAGAAATTTTGAAGATAACGTGTTAATTTTTTTCATCCCATTACCCTATATTGTGATATTTATCATATTGTGTCATGATTGCCGATTCCCAGCACTAGTACGAATAACTCAGAACATAAAAACTGAACATGGCGTATGTCTAATTTCATTTAATTATTTTATCTTCCATCGATTGCCCTTTTAAAACATCAAATACGACATTAATGAATGTTTAATATTTTCATTTTTTTTATGTCAAAATAAATTCCATGTTTTTGAAAAAGAGAAAATTTCTCATCTGCCATCCTTCAAAACAACGAGAAGTATTATATACATGAAAGATTATCTAATGTTATATAATCTTTTTCAATTGTCAGAATAAATTCCACATTTTTGAAAAAGTGAAAATTACTTGACTGCCATCCTTTAAAACGACAACATGAAGTATAAGATCTCAATTACTCTCTCATAAAATATTAACGATCTACTCTAAAACTGAGGCTAAAAATACACACCACAATACCACTAGTTAATACAGCTTAAAACTACACTAGAAAACAATGAATGAACCAAATACTTCAATTCAGAAAAGTTTATGAATTAGAGGTTTATATTGTAATTTTCTGCACTATATGGGGCTACGGATGCACAATTTCTGTGGATATTTTTGATATCAGTTTCTGCTGGAAGTGCACTGTGTGCGCAGCCAAAAGTTCAAAGGTCACAGAGTCACATGATACTAACAAAACGGTGATGCCCAACATTAATTTACAGTCATTGTAATGGTAATTGGATATTATAATCCTTGAATGACATTTAGAAGTAGATAGAACATTATATAAATAAAATACTATTATAGATATACTACTCCTCTTTAATTTAAGTAATGTTTTAATTCACAAACATCATTTGCTTGATAAAGATTGTTGTATCTATGCTAGAGTTTTATTTATATCATTTAATATTATGTTCAAAAAAAAGCATTACTCGGAGGTGTAAAAAACCCAATAAAACAGAGCCTATTTTTTTCAGAGGCTGGAATAGAGGCAGAAGTTTCAAATCTAGCAACCAACCAACAATTCCATGCTGTGTGCCATAAAGGAAATTCTTCCAGAACAAATCACCAACTCTTTTTATTTTCAACTAAAATAATGTATATAAAATAGATAAAGCTGTCCTGATGAGGGTTGTTTATCTGAAACGTGTGTTGGCAGCATGAGATAAACTCTAATCAATTTCAACTGAATTATGCATACATCAATCAAAGTTCCAAAAAAAGTATAGCTGCTATTCAAATCTATTTAGTACTTTTCTGTAAATTGTACAATGTTTCTAATATTACATTTGAACATTGTCCCCTCTCCCCCCTAAGAAATTTTTGATGACTTGAATGAGTCACACAATTAAGCCCCTTTTAAATATTTGCCTCCAGAGATTTGCCTGTGTAACCCTTATCCATCTATCAAGCTACATAACTTTTCAACAAATTACATCACATAACAAGTGAAATATCTATTTCAAAACTAAATACACACCTATATTCAACCTTGACCTTTGACCTTGTCAATGTCATGACATGTTGACATATGAGTGGATATAAGCTGACACTGTACAACAATGTACAACATTGTACAACATTGTACCACATTGTCATTCACAATATTTCTAGTCTAATTTAGTAAATGTGAGATAATACCCTGCCTATCAATATTTCACACAGTTTTAGATACTGGCTTAGAGAGATGGGATGGGGGGGCCTGCCTATCAATATTTCACACAGTTTTAGATACTGGCTTAGAGAGATGGGATGGGGGGACCTGCCTATCAATATTTCACACAGTTTTAGATACTGGCTTAGAGAGATGGGATGGGGGGACCTGCCTATCAATATTTCACACAGTTTTAGATACTGGCTTAGAGAGATGGGATGGGGGGGCCTGCCTATCAATATTTCACACAGTTTTAGATACTGGCTCAGAGAGATGGGATGGGGGGACCTGCCTATCAATATTTCACACAGTTTTAGATACTGGCTTAGAGAGATGGGATGGGGGGACCTGCCTGTCAATATTTCACACAGTTTTAGATACTGGCTTAGAGAGATGGGATGGGGGGACCTGCCTATCAATATTTCACGCAGTTTTAGATACTGGCTTAGAGAGATGGGATGGGGGGACCTGCCTGTCAAGTTTTCAATCACTGAGTTTAAATAAATACAATAGTTTATGTGAAAGTTTGTATAAAAGCATCATCTTTTAAATCACTCCCTTATCAATGAAAGATGAACCGATGTGGCTCATGCTCGCTAACCTGAAGGTCCAGGGTTCGATCCCAGCATAGGTCGAGATAATGCCGCTGTCCTAGCAAAATGTCCCTCATTGCACCCTGCATGGCGTTGCCAGTCTTCATCATCCCACATGGTGCAGAAAAGTAGGACGTTTTAACTCCATTCATTTTATTTCCTGTTTTTCTTATCAATAATTGATGATGCATGATAATTGATTGCCCTCCTGAAAAAAGTCTTACAACCAACCAATTTCACTTCTTCAACTAGATCATACATCATTGTCTCTCTGGGTATATTACTTGCCTCTCTGGATATTACTTGGCCCCCAAACAATAAATTCCTTGCTTTATGTCTATATGTCTGGAATTATTCCCATGCCAAAAATAACAGTTTCAGTTAAAAGTTTCAAGAAAGAGACTAAAAACAAGAGATGTAAGAACAAAACTACAATCTAATCAAATCAAAACCACAACACAATACTGTAGAATTTTTAACGGGGAGGATTACAATTCAAACAATATCAGAATTTATTGTATCTCTAAGAAGATATAATCTCATAGTACCAAACAACTTAACAAATAACAACCATCCTTTTTCATGTTTAATTCAACTGAATAACTATTCTACATCATTTTACATAATCATCACAGTCAGGTTTTAAGTGCGTCCGATCTAGCAGACGACAATCTAACTCGCTACTGACCGAGCTATTCCACTGTCCTAGCAGACGACAATCCAACTCGCTACCGACTGAGCTATTCCACTGTCCTAGCAGACGCCAATCCAACTCGCTACTGACCGAGCTATTCCACTGTCCTAGCAGACGACAATCCAACTCGCTACCGACTGAGCTATTCCACTGTCCTAGCAGACGCCAATCCAACTCTCTACCGACTGAGGTATTCCACTGTCCTAGCAGACGCCAATCCAACTCTCTACCGACTGAGGTATTCCACTGTCCTAGCAGACCACAATCTAACTCGCTACCAACTGAGCTATTCCACTGTCCTAGCAGACTACAATCCAACTCGCTACCAACTGAGCTATTCCACTGTTCTAGCAGACTACAATCTTACTCGCTACCGACTGAGCTATTCTTCCACTGTCCTAGCAGACGACAATCTAACTCACTACCGACTGAGGTATTCCACTGTCCTAGCAGACGACAATCCAACTCTCTACCAACTGAGCTATTCCACTGTCCTAGCAGACTACAATCTTACTCGCTACCGACTGAGCTATTCTTCCACTGTCCTAGCAGACGACAATCTAACTCTCTACCAACTGAGCTATTCCACTGTCCTAGAAGACGACAATCCAACTCGCTACTGACTGAGCTATTCCACTGTCCTAGCAGACGGCAATCCAACTTGCTACCAACTGAGCTATTCCACTGTCCTAGAAGACGGCAATGCAACTCGCTACCGACTGAGGTATTCCACTGTCCTAGCAGACAGCAATCCAACTTGCTACCAACTGAGCTATTCCACTGTCCTAGCAGACAGCAATCCAACTTGCTACCGACTGAGGTATTCCACTGTCCTAGAAGACGGCAATCCAACTTGCTACCAACTGAGCTATTCCACTGTCCTAGAAGACGACAATGCAACTCGCTACCGACTGATCTATTCCACTGTCCTAGAAGACGACAATCCAACTCACTACTGACTGAGCTATTCCACTGTTCTAGAAGACGACAATCTAACTCGCTACCGATTGGCCTATTCCACTGTCCTAGCAGACCACAATCCAACTCGCTACCGACTGAGCTATTCCACTGTCCTAGAAGACGACAATCCAACTCACTACCGACTGAGCTATTCCACTGTTCTAGAAGACGACAATCCAACTCACTACTGACTGAGCTATTCCATTGTTCTAGAAGACGACAATCTTACTCGCTACCGACTGAGCTATTCTACTATCCTAGAAATCAAATAAAACTCGAAACTTCCTGAATAAAAACTGAGAACTTCAATGCCATATAAGGTAACAAACACAAGTCCACAAACCAAAATTGAAATAAGATAACTAAAATATGTAAGAAATTAGCATGTTGACGTGTTACCATGGAGATATGATGGATGAGGGTGGGTAGATATAGATATTTTATCGATATTTAAAAATTTTATTGTTTTAAAACTCTATTTCTGTACTATAATATACTGCCAATGTCACTTGCAAGACAGAATGTGTTTATACTTCCAGAACATCTATTGTTTATACTCTACTACTGCAAGTAGTGCAATATATTAAAGCTTTTTTTAAAAGGAGGCCATGCTATTGGGATGCAATCCCATCATAGATTGAGATCACAGTCTTTTTGTCCTTAGGGTGGGGGCTGGGCCCAACAAGTGAGAATTAAGCCCCAGCAAAATCTTCTTCAGTTCAGCAGATATTGATTCTTTGTACAAATCAAACAGATATAGATTTTGATATGTTTTTGGTAACTCAAAATTGTCAGAAATTCTTTGGGCCTTTAAATTTTTTTGGAGAACCATTTCAGACACTCTTTGAGAGGCTTGCAACATGACGCCTCCATAGAGTTGCGCATTTTAAATCCAGCCGCGACAATTATCCTCTCACCCTCTATTTGTACCCCCAGTCTCGGGAGTCTGGGGTCTCCACTGGCTATTAACAGAATGTCATTTGTGACCAACATGTCACGGTAAGTGTATCGATACTGGACGATATTCTTTATGTTATTAAAAAGTGAGGTCTTCATCAACTGATATCACTGACCTGACTGAAATTATTACAAACTATTTATAGAACTGCGGACGTTAATCATTCCTATCAACGACATTATCACAGTTACAAAATTATAAATTAATATATATAGAAACCTTGAAGATAAAGTGTTAATTAATAACCACATAGCGGTAATGTACCTTGACTCTTGTATTTTATATGCATCGTTTTGTGGCACGATTGGCAGAACCCAGCACATAAAAACAATATACAGTATAATTAAAACTATAGGTACATATAGAGTTTAAGATGTGTTAAACCAAGTTATCCCTGGTTTTATTTAGCACCTGCCATAATGGTCTACCCTTTCCATCGATTAACGCCTTTCTTTCACTAATAGACTTTAATTATTAATAAAATGTTTGTTCACAGTTTGAGAGATATGATGAAAGCAAAGTGTGAAAATTCTGCGATTGAAATTAAGGACTTATTTCTTCAGGTATGACGTCTAATTTTCTGCACCAGATTCACCTAATGAAGACTGGAAACACCATTCAGTGTGCCTGTAGGTGAAGTTTTATCAGGACTAGCTTCGATTTACTCAAAACCCAAACAGAGAACTTTTCTTGATCTCATCATGAACTGATATTCTTAAAACAAAATCCATCACCAGACAACAAATTGACCAACCCTTCATGGGTTAACTGGAATAAAGGCAGCTGTCAAAAAATGCCATGCTGTTTGCAATGAGAAAAAATTTCCCCTCTCTCTGAACAGACATGACTTATGTTTTGGATTCCTAAATGACAATCTCAGATCCTCAGTCTTCAAACACACAGGTCCTCTGAGAATTGTCTCCTCAGAACGAGAAACTCTTTGCATAACTGTGTTGTCACTGAGGGAAAAAGCTGGCTTCAATCTGGCTTTAAGCTAGCTTTCGTGTGTTTCCACAGGGCAAATTGCTGCTCGGTTGCATGCGGCAATTCATAGGGGGCCAACTGAAAGCTAGTTTAAAGCCGGCTTTCGCTTTACTCAGTGGAAACGCCAACTTTATCTCGTTCGGCAATAGGGGGCATTCTGGTCTTTCCGGTCTATTGCATTTATTACTGGTCTAAACAGTAGTCTTGTACATCATGAGTTCTCAATAATATGAGACTTTGTGATTGAGGCTAAAATCGTTCAGGGAACTAGTTAGAATCAGAGTAAACGCAACACGTTCGGCATTAAAGCTAGCTCTAAGCTGCTACAATTCTCAGTGGAAACACTTTCTATGTAAGGCCCTCTGATCAGCATCTCTGGAGGTCTTAGGTCTACTCCACTACTTGATAATTCATTGTTTTAAGTCCCTTAAAGGGTCATGTGATGTGGAATTAACACAAAAAAATAATGACTGCTGTTCTTCTGGGTTAAATATAGAATTTCAGCGTGTATTATTTCAGAATATCATTTCGAGAAACCACATACTTTAGTTGAACAAAATGAAGATATGACATCGATTTCAAAACCCTACAAATAAGTTTGACGCTTAATATGCAACTTGTGGGAAATCAAATTCGAGTCCCTAAAAAACACTAACCTGTTAGTGGTCTGACACCTGCTGACCTTGTTAACCCTGTCTACTTCCTCATGAATATTCATGAACTCCTTAGGAAGCTTCTTGATCCTTAATAATCATCACAATATTGATACTGGATAATCTAATCTAATCCAATTAACCACTGATTAATCCAGACACCTGATTGAGTAAGATCAATTAAAAAGGATACTCTCTTATCCCCAACATTAACTCCACGACGATGTGTTTGATTCTGTCGCTGTCTGTCACGATGGAACCTTTCTCCCAGCAACTGTCTGCCAGTTTTCATATCCTCCAAATGTTGCAATGCAGTCTGAAAGGAAAAGACATAAATTTTTTACGATGATTCTCGACTATTATCACGTAACCTAATAAATTTGGCCGCCATGTTGTTACAACGGTAAACTGAGTAGAAATTAGGGCAATGTCAAATTGACTCCAAACCTACCTGCAAATCAATCCCCTGGTTCGTTCCGATCTGGTTAACATTTGGCAAAGATCCTCCTCGGTATGCCCCTAAATTCTGAGCAATAGGTAAATGTTGTTTCTGGTAAACGGGTGGCTGAAATACAAGAAAAATCATTTTTACATCAGAAATAAATTTCACGAAAATTGTGTCGGAAGCGACAGTCGACGACTTTTCTAGCGACAATTTTAGACAATAAATATCGGATGTAATTCTCTAAACAGCTTACCTTCGTCGCGCAATTTACTTCCTTCAAAATAGCTTCAAAGGCTGCGGTCTCCTCGGCCTGCTTTTGGTTGTGTAAAGCTATTTTTTCGCTAAACTTCCTCGGGTTCGCCATTTTGGCTGCAAAACGACAAGCTTGTTATGATTTTGACCATGCAGGGGGTCCATAAGGAGTTTCGTCCAATGAAAGGATGTGAATTAATCACGTGATAAGAATCTAGATGGCAGTGTAGAAATTATCAAGGTGCGGCGATGAATTTTTCTCCCGTAATTTATCATTTTAGTAGTGAAAATACAGACAAATCAAGCCTATTCTGACAGCACAATAAAATATTATTTATGTCTTTAAATATATCGCTATATCCCTTTAATTCAACTCGACTATTGTATATTATCTAAGTGTGGTATATGAACTGGGGTTATAACCCATATACCACACTACCGTTAGAGTATATCACCATTCACAGGGCCGTATTACAATACCGTTATTCAATCGTTTAAAGATGGAATACCACGTTTTAATCAAATGTAAAAAGTAATTACCAAAATACATAAATTTCCCATAACATGATTGTATTTTTTAAGAAACAACAAAGGTGGCTGAAATCTTTCAAAAGTGGGAGGGGTGCTGGTTTGCACCCCAAAATGTACTCTCACTTTTTACATTTTATATTTTTAACAAATAAGTGGCTTTATCCCTAAATATGAGTCAGAATGCCCCAAAATCGATTCCATTTTTCGAAAATATTTTCAATGGAGAACCTTCACGGACACTCCACGAGAATCTTGTCACAGAGATGTCGCATTTTGAATTCAGTTGACCCCATCCCCCTCCCCCGCCAGTCCATTGAGGTAGGTAGGTAGATGACAAGTTAACGTTCGTTTCCAGCGTATACTGATAACAAAAACTACCCCCATAGAGCCAGTCTGCCCCTCCTCGTATCTTAAGCCGTTTTCCTTAGCCCACATGGCGCAGAAAAGTAGGACGTAAAACTCATTTCATTTCCTCGTCCATATAATATTTATGTTAAATATCACCGTGACTGATTAACAGACAGGTACGACGTACATCTCAACGATTTTCTAATTTTATTATGCGGGTAGGACGAGCTGCGAAGGACGTAAAACTCCATTCGTTTCTTTTCCGTTTACTAATTTTATTGCAAAACATGTAGTACCAGAGTAAGTATATGGGACGCAACTCTGCTTAACTTGTTACAGAAGTCACACTTAAAAACTAATTCAGAAAACTTTATTGGGCTGAGTATTTGGGTAAGTTTTAGTTTTCGATGTTTGGAGGGTGTGGATATATG
>NW_008709663.1:1449205-1451380 GCF_000327385.1 Lottia gigantea | reverse complement strand
TATAAGAAACAGTTCGCAATACAGAGCTTTACGTGATTAAACAAATTTTGCTATTAGTGACGCCATCAAACACTTAGTTTTAGTGTAATTGTAGGCCTACGACACTATAGACGTTTCATTGAAAATTGGAATGGTGTAAATTGATGCTATAGGTGTCCCCAATACACATAAATTTTTTTCAGAAAACTCTTTTCAACAACAAACATTCACATGACTGTCGTTAAATTGAAGAGAGCATTTGATTAGTTGAATATTAAATTGACCTAGAACATGTGTTGCATAAAACTATAGTCGGATTATGGATGAAAAGTTGAGTCACCCACGAATATGATTCATTGTTTTCTTCATTTATAATTGATATTCTTCATCATATGAAAAGTTCATTAGCTGCTACCAATGATTTTCCAATTTATTGTTTTGATATTGGGTCGTTAGTATTTGGTTTCTATAAATTTTATTCTTGATGATAAGGTTTTATATTTTTCAGGAATTTTCAGTGGAGAAGATTATATTTAAACTTGGTGATGCTCTCAGACCAGCACGAATCTCGGTATCAAAATCTACCGATGGGGCAGTATACCTACCCTGGGGGTACAGAGTTACAGAATCTACAGAATGTAGTCTTTTCTCCTCCTCATTAAAACCACTACCCACAACTTCCGGTGACACAGTCTGTACCATGTATTCCAATCCTATCCCTGTCACGTTTGAAACGGTAAGTATAGACATGTTTTTGGTTTAAATATACTTGTCAAACCAAAACAGTATATCCCAAACTCAAGCCTCGTACAATTTCATTCACTTTCAGGCCTGTAGCTAGCCAAAAGTCTTTGTCGAGTGGGGTTGGGGAGAGATCTTTCAAGTGGGATGGGCTTAACCAGATGTATTTGACAAAGGCATAGATGTAAGAAAGCAAAGGCCCTGAAAAACTGCTGAAACCCTCGAAAAAAAACCTTTTTCTGAACGCACCCCCCCTCCCCCTCCCCCCTCCCCCTCGTCCTCTAATTTTGTAAATGAACCAGATAGATTCTCTAACAAATCGTTACATTGAAGAAAAGAGAAAAGCCGCGATAGCCTACAAGGTAGTGGTGGTAATGGTGTCAAGGTATAAGAAACAGTTCGCAATACAGAGCTTTACGTGATTAAACAAATTTTGCTATTAGTGACGCCATCAAACACTTAGTTTTAGTGTAATTGTAGGCCTACGACACTATAGACGTTTGATTGAAAATTGGAATGGTGTAAATTGATGCTATAGGTGTCCCCAATACACATAAATTTTTTTCAGAAAACTCTTTTCAACAACAAACATTCACATGACTGTCGTTAAATTGAAGAGAGCATTTGATTAGTTGAATATTAAATTGACCTAGAACATGTGTTGCATAATACTATAGTCGGATTATGGATGAAAAGTTGAGTCGAGTGGGGTTGGGGAGAGATCTTTCAAGTGGGATGGGCTTAACCAGATGTATTTGACAAAGGCATAGATGTAAGAAAGCAAAGGCCCTGAAAAACTGCCGAAACCCTCGAAAAAAAACCTTTTTCTGAACGCACCCCCCCCCCTCTCCCCCCTCCCCCTCGTCCTCTAATTTTGTAAATGAACCAGATAGATTCTCTAACAAATCGTTACATTGAAGAAAAGAGAAAAGCCGCGATAGCCTACAAGGTAGTGGTGGTAATGGTGTCAAGGTATAAGAAACAGTTCGCAATACAGAGCTTTACGTGATTAAACAAATTTTGCTATTAGTGACGCCATCAAACACTTAGTTTTAGTGTAATTGTAGGCCTACGACACTATAGACGTTTGATTGAAAATTGGAATGGTGTAAATTGATGCTATAGGTGTCCCCAATACACATAAATTTTTTTCAGAAAACTCTTTTCAACAACAAACATTCACATGACTGTCGTTAAATTGAAGAGAGCATTTGATTAGTTGAATATTAAATTGACCTAGAACATGTGTTGCATAATACTATAGTCGGATTATGGATGAAAAGTTGAGTCGAGTGGGGTTGGGGAGAGATCTTTCAAGTGGGATGGGCTTAACCAGATGTATTTGACAAAGGCATAGATGTAAGAAAGCAAAGGCCCTGAAAAACTGCTGAAACCCTCGAAAAAAAACCTTTTTCTGAACGCACCCCCCCTCCCCCTCTCCCCCCTCCCCCCGGT
>NW_008709663.1:1446584-1449155 GCF_000327385.1 Lottia gigantea | reverse complement strand
TTCATTAGTTCAATAAGATACAGAACAGTAGGATATAAAACTATATTTCATTTCATTAGTTCAATAAGATATAGAACAGTATGATATAAAACTCTCTTTCATTTCATTAGTTCAATAAGATACAGAACAGTAGGATATAAAACTCTATTTCATTTCATTAGTTCAATAAGATACAGAACAGTAGGATATAAAACTATATTTCATTTCATTAGTTCAATAAGATACAGAACAGTAGGATATATAACTCTATTTCATTTCATTAGTCCAATAAGATACAGAACAGTAGGATATAAAACTCTATTTCATTTCATTAGCTCAATATGATACAGAACAGTAGGATATAAAACTACATTTCATTTCATTAGTCCAATAAGATACAGAATAGTAGGATATAAAACTCTATTTCATTTCATTAGTTCAATAAGATACAGAACAGTAGGATATAAAACTCTATTTCATTTCATTAGTTCAATAAGATACAGAACAGTAGGATATAAAACTATATTTCATTTCATTAGTTCAATAAGATATAGAACAGTATGATATAAAACTCTCTTTCATTTCATTAGTTCAATAAGATACAGAACAGTAGGATATAAAACTCTATTTCATTTCATTAGTTCAAGTAGGATATAAAACTATATTTCATTTCATTAGTCCAATAAGACACAGAACAGTAGGATATAAAACTCTATTTCATTTCATTAGTTCAATAAGATACAGAACAGTAGGATATAAAACTCTATTTCATTTCATTAGTTCAATAAGATACAGAACAGTAGGATATAAAACTCTATTTCATTTCATTAGTTCAATAAGATACAGAACAGTAGGATATAAAACTATAATTGAATCCCCAATTACGAACCAGCTTTACTGATGAGGAATGGGGATCAGAAACATTGTCAGTAGCATGAGAATGGATCTAGTTAATTATAAATATAACAATTAGATACAATGTTAATTAGATACATTGTTAATTAGATACAATGATAATTAGATACAATGTTAATTAGATACAATGATAATTAGATACAATGATAATTAGATACAATGATAATTAGATACAATGTTAATTAGATACAATGATAATTAGATACAATGTTAATTAGATACAATGATAATTAGATACAATGTTAATTAGATACAATGATAATTAGATACAATGTTAATTAGATACAATGTTAATTAGATACAATGATAATTAGATACAATGTTAATTAGATACAATGATAATTAGATACAATGTTAATTAGATACAATGTTAATAAAATTATTTTAATGAATTTCAGAGAAAAAGACAATTAACTATATGTGTTTTGATTAAAAATGGATTGAATTTATTAACTGTGTTTTTATTGGATTTTGATATACGCAGAATAAAGTGACTCATATTAAACATTTAAAGGAAGAAAGACCTTGCTCTAAACATGATTTTGTTCAGTGTGAATCGGGCTTTAGTGTTTGTTTTACTGACAGGCCTGGTGCACTCGGACCCTGTAAACGTA
Organism: Lottia gigantea; assembly: GCF_000327385.1. Lineage (NCBI taxonomy): Eukaryota > Metazoa > Mollusca > Gastropoda > Lottiidae > Lottia > Lottia gigantea. The sequence goes on along the minus strand of NW_008709663.1, from coordinate 1,447,647 downwards.
GCATTAAATAAAAATGTGGAGGCGAAATTCACCTGCGGATTTTTTGAGTCGGAGACCTACTACAATCACGAGGATGTGCCTAAAATTCCATCAGACAGAACTCGAAAAACCTGTGGGGACACCACAATTCACCCTCCCTCCAGCCTAGTTGATGGGTCAATGGATACAAAATGGCAGAGTACCTCCCGTAAAAATGTCTACGAAAAAGGGAATTTAAATTCCGGAGACGAGACGGATCTCGAGGCTGTTATTAATATAGATCTAAAACAGGTAAGATTTACCTTTCATTTAAGTGAAAGTACATGGGCCAACACAGCCAATCAGAGTCCTGGATAGAAATACTGTTAACAATTAGGCTGAGTCGGATCGGGGGCTATGATTGCTATATTCGCCAACGTACAATCCAATCAAATCGTTACATTGAAGAAAAGAGAAAAGCCGCGATAGCCTACAAGGTAGTGGTGGTAATGGTGTCAAGGTATAAGAAACAGTTCGCAATACAGAGCTTTACGTGATTAAACAAATTTTGCTATTAGTGACGCCATCAAACACTTAGTTTTAGTGTAATTGTAGGCCTACGACACTATAGACGTTTCATTGAAAATTGGAATGGTGTAAATTGATGCTATAGGTGTCCCCAATACACATAAATTTTTTTCAGAAAACTCTTTTCAACAACAAACATTCACATGACTGTCGTTAAATTGAAGAGAGCATTTGATTAGTTGAATATTAAATTGACCTAGAACATGTGTTGCATAAAACTATAGTCGGATTATGGATGAAAAGTTGAGTCACCCACGAATATGATTCATTGTTTTCTTCATTTATAATTGATATCTTCATCGTTAAGTATTTGGTTTCTATAAATTTTATTCTTGATGATAAGGTTTTATATTTTTCAGGAATTTTCAGTGGAGAAGATTATATTTAAACTTGGTGATGCTCTCAGACCAGCACGAATCTCGGTATCAAAATCTACCGATGGGGCAGTATACCTACCCTGGGGGTACAGAGTTACAGAATCTACAGAATGTAGTCTTTTCTCCTCCTCATTAAAACC
>NW_008709663.1:1438303-1445478 GCF_000327385.1 Lottia gigantea | reverse complement strand
AAATTTTGACAACTGATCATTTCCATTACTACAACTATACATCCTACATCATTACCCCTCCTGATATATTATTTGCCCCTCCGGAGGATATATTACTTGCTCCTCCGGATATATTACTTGCTCCTCCGGATATATTACTTGCTCTTCCGGATATATTATTTGCTCCTCCGGATATATTACTTGCCCCTCCGGATATATTACTTGCTCTTCCGGATATATTACTTGCCCCTCCAGATATATTACTTGCCCCTCCGGATATATTACTTGCTCCTCCGGATATATCACTTACTCTTCCGGATATATTACTTGCCCCTCCAGATATATTACTTGCCCCTCCAGATATATTACTTGCTCCTCCGGATATATCAAGCCTGGCTAGCTGCTATGGCCTTCGTATCTTAAAGACCAAACTCTGGCTACTGTCTATTCTATTTTGTGAAGATTTCCCTGTTAGAAAATTATTTACATTCTTCAGAATTAAACTATTAACGAAACAGAATAAATTACAGAACAATATTTTAATTATCAAACCCATTATATTACACCAAGTTAGTACAACTATACAAAATCAATACAAAATCAACCTATTCTTCGCACTTTTTTTTCATAGTTTTGATTTTAAGATGTTCTCCGGACATATTTTGATAATGCAATCCATTATATTGATTGTTTTCATTGTTTCGGGATTCTGTTGGTTGTTTACAATAATTCAGTATTCTGTTGGTTGTTTACAATAATTACAATAATTCAGTATTCTGTTGGTTGTTAACAATAATTCAGTATTCTGTTGGTTGTTTACATCGTTTTTCAATTCGTCTGATTGTTTGAATTGTTTTGGGATTCTGCTGGTTGTTTCCATTATTTCGGTATTCTATCAGTTGTTTCCATTTTTTTGAATTATGTCGGTTATTTCCATTGTTTCAGAATTCTGGTGGTTGTTTCCATTGTTTTGGGATTCTGCTTGTTGTTTACATTGTTTTTAGCATCGGCTGGTTGTTGACAATGGTTTGGGGATCCTTTTGAGTTGGCTTCAGGATTCTGCTTGTTGTTTACATTGTTTCGGGATTCGACTGGTTGTTTTCATTGTTTCGGGATTCTTCTGATTGTTTACATCGTTTCAGGATTCTTCTGATTGTTGACATTGTTTCGGGATTCTTCTGATTGTTTACATTGTTACGGGATTCTTCTGATTGTTGACATTGTTTCGGGATTCTTCTGATTGTTGACATTGTTTCGGGATTCTTAAGATTGTTTACATCGTTTCGGGATTCTTCTGATTGTTGACATTGTTTCGGGATTCTTCTGATTGTTTACATTGTTTCGGGATTCTTAAGATTGTTTACATCGTTTCGGGATTCTTCTGATAGTTGACATTGTTACGGGATTCTTCTGATTGTTGATATTGTTTCGGGATTCTTCTGATTGCTGACATTGTTTCGGGATTCTTAAGATTGTTTACATTCTTTCGGGATTCTTCTGATTGTTTACATCGTTTCGGGACTCTTAAGATTGTTTACATTGTTTCGGGATTCTTCTGATTGTTTACATCGTTTCGGGATTCTTAAGATTGTTTACATTGTTTCGGGATTCTTCTGATTGTTTACATTGTTTCGGGATTCTTAAGATTGTTTACATCGTTTCGGGATTCTTCTGATTGTTTACATCGTTTCGGGATTCTTCTGATTGTTGACATCGTTTCGGGATTCTTCTGATTGTTTACATCGTTTCGGGATTCTTCTGATTGTTTACATCGTTTCGGGATTCTTCTGATTGTTGACATTGACAGCCGCCCCCTCGCAGACCCGAAAGCAGGTTTTCGGGCAAAAATCTCATAATTAGGTTAGAAATTTTGGCAATCTCAGTTATTTGCCCCCCCCCCCCCCCCCCTCGGACGTAAACCTGGCTCCCCCACTGACAGAAAGGATCCTGCTTGCTTTACAAAGGTGACCTTCATGATTCTTTCAAGTCATCATGTCATCTGAAATAAAAAATAAAGTTAAAGACATTGTAAAGAGGTTTTCTAATTATTTCATGTGTATCGGGGACACTGATAGCATCAATTTTCATCATTTTGATTTTCAGTCAGACGTCTGTGGCTTCTTCAAAGGCCCTTATGTGATGTAGCATATATCGCGATTAGTGACGTCAACAAATACTTAGTTTTAATGGAATTGAAAGAACCACAGACTGAACGAAAATTTGAATGATGCAAATTGACATAAATTTTTGTAGAGAACCTTTTTAGAACCACTTTGATTTCGGCTTACAACAAAGTTGATGTCGCAGACCTAATCAGATCACCAGTACATCGCTAAAACAAGGGATGCTATCAAAGTTTTTAAATTTAAGGCCAGAAGAACCATGATATATTATAAGACACATTATATATGAGTAAAAAATCACTTACCTACCTGCGCCTCAAAGACGATCATCTGCTTGGCGCATCTCCGAATCTCCACCCCTAGTCCCTAACCCCAAGACAAGGCGTTGGTCTTGGTGCTGAGATTAGGGAACTCAACCGAATCGAATCTGTTTCACCCCCTCCTCAGATATGATGGTAATACTAGGTATGAGCCTGGGTAGGGGTGGTGGAGGGTCAGGCACACATCCTGGAAGAGTGAAGCTGTACTGGCAGGCTGGGGTAGAAGTGGAACGAGTAGCTCTAGTTGTGACAGACGTAGATCGTGATTTTGGCTGCATGGTATTCTTGAATGTTTTCTTTTGGGCAACCCAAATTCTTTCTCTCTCCTCAGCTCCAAACTCTCCGACTTCCCCCATAAATCTGTCCTGAGCGATCTGAATTCTTTGGACTCTTGTTCGCGTTACTCTTTCCGCTTCCTGGGCTTCAACAATTACTGGTTCATTAACCGGACTTGGTTGGTTTTGATGACCGTTGACTTGTTGAATATCAAGAGATTCAAACTCTCGAGAAATTTTGTGTGCTGTTCGTGGACCCTTAGCTGCTCGTGGCCGAGGTCGAGAAACTTTGTTATGCTCCTCCCGGGTAGTCGAAGTCTCTCTCGGAGAGCTTTCAAAATCGGTTTCCAACCCACGTAGTTCTCCGAAGTTAATTCCAGAATCTTCTTTAGCTCGAGGGGATGCATCTTTTTCAAATTCAGCAGAAATTTTGTGGGCCGTTCGTGAGCCCCTGGCTGCTCGTGGTCGAGAATCTTTAGGATGCTTCTTGGCTGACGGAGATGTCCTAATAGAGCTCTCATCCTCTGAATCAAGTCCGTAAAGTTCCCCCAGGTAAATGCTGGAATCTTCTTTTGCTGGAGTAGATGCATCTGTTTCAAATTCAGCAGAAAGTTTGTGGGCTGTTCGTGAGCCCCTGGCTGCTCGTGGTCGGGATCGAGAATCCCCAGGATGCTTCTTCTTAGCTGACAGGGTTGTCCTAATAGAGCTCTCATTATCTGAATCAAGTCCATAAAGTTCCCCCAGGTAAATGCTGGAATCTTCTTTTGCTGGAGTAGATGCATCTGTTTCAAATTCAGCAGAAATGTTGTGGGCTGTTCGTGAGCCCCTGGCTGCTCGTGGCCGAGAATCCTTAGGATGCTTCTTCTTGGCTGACAGAGTTGTCCTAATAGAGCTCTCATCCTCTGAATCAAGTCTATAAAGTTCCCCCAGGTGAATGCTGGAATCTTCTTTTGCTGGAGTAGATGCACCTGTTTCAAATTCAGCAGAAATTTTGTGGGCCGTTCGTGAGCCCCTGGCTGCTCGTGGCCGAGAATCTTTAGGATGCCTCTTGGCTGACAGTGTTGTCCGAATAGAGCTCTCATCATCTGAATCAAGTCCATAAAGTTCCCCCAGGTGAATGCTGGAATCTTCTTTTGCTGGAGTAGATGCATCTGTTTCAAATTCAGCAGAAATGTTGTGGGCTGTTCGTAAGCCCCTGGCTGCTCGTGATCGGGATCGAGAATTCTCAGGATGCTTCTTCTTGGCTGACAGAGTTGTCCCTATAGAGCTCTCATCCTCTGAATCAAGTCCATAAAGTTCCCCCAGGTAAATGCTGGAATCTTCTTTTGCTGGAGTAGATGCATCTGTTTCAAATTCAGCAGAAAGTTTGTGGGCTGTTCGTGAGCCCCTGGCTGCTCGTGGTCGGGATCGAGAATCCTTAGGATGCCTCTTGGCTGACAGAGTTGTCCTAATAGAGCTCTCATCCTCTGAATCAAGTCCATAAATTTCCCCCAGGTAAATGCTGGAATCTTCTTTTGATGGAGTAGATGCATCTGTTTCAAATTCAGCAGACAGTTTGTGGGCTGTTCTTGAGCCCCTGGCTGCTCGTGATCGGGATCGAGAATCCTCAGGAGGCTTCTTCTTGGCTGACAGAGTTGTCCTAATAGAGCTCTCATCCTCTGAATCAAGTCCATAAAGTTCCCCCAGGTAAATGCTGGAATCTTCTTTTGCTGGAGTAGATGCATCTGTTTCAAATTCAGCAGAAATTTTGTGGGCCGTTCGTGAGCCCCTGGCTGCTCGTGGCCGAGAATCTTTAGGATGCTTCTTGGATGACAGTGTTGTCTTAATAGAGCCGTCATCATCTGAATCAAGTCCATAAAGTTCTCCCAGGTGAATGCTGGAATCTTCTTTTGCTGGAGTAGATGCATCTGTTTCAAATTCAGCAGAAAGTTTGTGGGCTGTTCGTGAGCCCCTGGCTGCTCGTGATCGGGATCGAGAATCGTTAGGATGCTTCTTCTTGGCTGATAGAGTTGTCCTAATAGAGCTCTCATCCTCTGAATCAAGTCCATAAAGTTCCCCCAGGTGAATGCTGGAATCTTCTTTTGCTGGAGTAGATGCATCTGTTTCAAATTCAGCAGAAAGTTTGTGGGCTGTTCGTGAGCCCCTGGCTGCTCGTGATCGGGATCGAGAATCGTTAGGATGCTTCTTCTTGGCTGATAGAGTTGTGCTAATAGAGCTCTCATCCTCTGAATCAAGTCCATAAAGTTCCCCCAGGTAAATGCTGGAATCTTCTTTTGCTGGAGTAGATGCATCTGTTTCAAATACAGCAGACAGTTTGTAGGCTGTTCGTGAGCCCCTGGCTGCTCGTGATCGAGATCGAGAATCCTCAGGAGGCTTCTTCTTGGCTGATAGAGTTGTCCTAATAGAGCTCTCATCCTCTGAATCAAGTCCATAAAGTTCCCCCAGGTGAATGCAGGAATCTTCTTTTGCTGGAGTAGATGCATCTGTTTCAAATTCAGCAGAAAGTTTGTGGGCTGTTCGTGAGCCCCTGGCTGCTCGTGGTCGGGATCGAGAATCCCCAGGATGCTTCTTTTTGGCTGAAAGAGTTGTCCTAGGAGAAGATTTGACCTCTGCTTCGGGTCCGCTTAATTCTCCGGAGAAAATGTCAGAAGCTTCTTTTTCTTGACTGCTTGCTTCTAGTTCTATTCTTTCTTCAAATTCTGCAGAAATTGTGTGGGCCGTTCGTGCGCCTTTGGCTGCTCCGGGTCGTGATCGAACTTCACAAGATAATTCTTCGGGGAGAGAAATGAAGACCCCGTTAGCTTCATCACTTGTTAAAGCATCTTCTGCTTTCTTTAACTCTTCGGAAAACTCCGAAGAAAGCTTATGAGATGTCCTGGGACCTTTTGCTGCTCTGGGTCTTACACGCTTTCCTTCTCTTTCTGCTGTTTGAGCATTGTTAATGGAATTCTCCATGGTGATCATATCCCAACAAGAATCTCCGAGGTAAAAGCTGGATAGAGAACTACTACTACTCACTTTTTCTGAAGGATCATCTTTTCCACCAGCATCTAAATCATCTTGATTCGATGTTGCATGTGGAGCGCATTGTTCACTATCATCGACGCTATCGAGATTTATTCCCCGATCTCGGCAGGCATATACGGTTCATTCTCGGCTTCATCAACATCTGAAGATCGGTTGCAGCATTTCTTGAAACAAGAAAACTGCGGCTTAGAAGACTTGGCACCCATCTTCTTTGAGATTCCAGCGGTTACTAAGTGGCCTATTGTGTGTCGCTTTGATAAAGCCTTTTTTGGATGCGCGGACACACCCTTGCCTATTATGACGTCACGTTTTTTTACTTTTCTTATAACGTAAAGGTTTGACTGAATAAAAAATTTGTGTTGCTTTGGCGTCAAATAAGTCCATTTATTACCTAAAGCTTTGCCCCAAAAAAATAAATCTTACTTTTCCATTTTAGGCCAGAATGTATCTTATATTTGACACAATTTTGGGTTCGATTCCGGGGACATCTCTATTTAAAATTCATATTTTTGGTGACATTTTCCACCAAAACGTACTTATTGGAACGATATTCTTGCTGTATAAAATCGTTTCTTGATATAATAGAGTCTAATTTGTATTGAAACATCTTCAAATTTAAACTCCGACTTTCTCTAATAAATTTTAAACTAGGTACAAAATAAAATTTATGAAATTTAACAAGAAATTAGACTTATAGAAAGCACTTCATTTGACGCCATGTTGACTTTGGTGATTTTAGAGTCACGGTGGCTCATTGAGTTTGACGCTTGCTCCCAACTTATCTTCGGATTTTTCAACCTGGTTTCCCTTGTTAGTGATGCAGGTCGGAGGAGCTGACAAGGACGAGCTAAATAGGCTGTGTACGTTAAAAATCCCTCGATAGTGTTGGCAATCGAAAAATGGTAGGCTTATGCCGAAAAATTTCCTCATTTCACACGACAAGGCGTATGCTCGTCCTCATTATTCCCCAAAAATGTTACGTTCACATTAACAACGTTTCGATGTTTTACAGGAATGGAGAAAAGCCCGATATTTACAGTTTAAATTTTACAAGATGCCTCTCGTTTTCAACATAGCTGGTAATACTTATGTAAGTATATGAAATGTATAATTAATAATAGTTTCCTGTCTGACAGAATTATAGACATAGACAATAAAAATATCCCCAGAGCTCCACTCTTGTCCGAAATCAAAATTTGATACAAATTCTATGAAAAAATATTCCGAGCTCCCCCCTTCCCTGAAATCAAAATTTGATTCAAATTTAAAAAGATTATTCCCAGAGCTCCCCTCTTCTCTGAAATCAAAATCTGATTCAAATTCTATAAAGAAAATGCCCAGAGCTCCCCTCTTCCCTGAAATAAAAAATTTGATTCAAATTCCATAAAGATTATTCCCAGAGCTCCTTTCTTCTCAATCAATATTTGATTGGGGGGGGGGGGGGGGGGGGG
>NW_008709663.1:1379815-1437672 GCF_000327385.1 Lottia gigantea | reverse complement strand
CCCCCCCCCCCTTACCAATGGTTCTCGTTGTATGGCGTTGTCTGTTTTTAAAAAGACGTAAAATCCCTTTTTATTTCAGTAACGTTATGCTATCAAGGAACTGGAGGTTTTACTTTTAGCTGATTGTGTCTGTAATTGCACAATGTATTTTCATGAACCCAACTCTGTTTTATTTCAGCAACATTATGCTATCAAGGAACTAGAGGTTTTAGCTGATTGTATCTGTAACGGGCAGCAGACGGGGTGTGAGTTAAATAACGATACAATGGAATATAACTGTATTTGTGGTGGGAATACTAAAGGCCAGTTTTGCGAATCTTGTCAACCATTATTCAACCAACAACCATTTAAATATGGCGTACCATGTGATAGTAAGATTTTATTTTTTTACATACATAGGCCCTACCCAACCAATTAGGGGCGTATCTAGAAAACTGTTTCTATGAGGAGAGAGCCAAAGAAGGGAATCACCTTGAGACATGGGGTATGGGGCTAGTTTTGTGAATTGAGCAAGATTTTCAATTATTTTCCATTCTAATCAAATTTTTTACGAAGTTAGTTGATACAAAAATGATACATAATGATGTCAAAGTATTAGACGTAGTTCATGATATCTTGATATTGTGAAGATGATCTCTACCAAACAGTTGGTCGGTTCTCCTTCTACACAAGTATCTATCCGCTGGGTTTTATTTATACTGGATGCAACAGATACAGATTATATCCCGTTTTAGTAAAATTCCAACACAAAACCATCAGAGATGGAGATTCTCAAAGATCGTTTATTTTATTATTGTCTGATGATTGATCTAAGAACGATTATCTCCCCCTTAGTGCGTCAAGGGAGATAATTAACTGTACACAAACATCCTCAGCTTTGGCAAGGAAATTAAAAACTCGCATATTAAACAACTATCATTCATTTTATGATTATATTACCAGATACCAGCTTTTGTTTTCTTTCTGAAATTGAACATTATGTCTGTGCTAATGTTTATTCCCGTAGCGAACGTACATTATATCGAATATAAAGCCAGTTACGGAATAAAAAAATCTAGTGAAATCACCAAACTACGATGATTATGAAATCATTATTAGCATTAGCATTATTAGCACAATTCCTGTGCCTAACTTGCATGTTCTGCTTCAGATAGATAAGATTTATTGCATATACCATTATTTTCTCTACCATTCAATCAGTACCCTTTAGGGTGTGGGCCATGCACCCCTCTCTCCCCCTCCCCTAGGCCTTTGAAAGGTACCCAGGTAGTGAAAATTAAGCCCTTTAGGTCTAAATGCTAAAAATTCAGCTGAGACCATCTGAAATTCGTTGGCTTTTGGGGGCCTTTAGTAGGCCTTCAGGGGCTTTTGGCCTTTGGGCCTCACCTCAGAGAGACATATTTTTGTCTCCCCTCAGGATTTCTCTAGATCCGCCCATAAAATAATTCCCAATGTACTAGATGAAGGTGGAATTGAATCCTTACTACATTTCTTAAATTGGGGAATTCTATTCAACTCATTCTACAAAAACAGAAGAAAATAAAACTGCAATTATTAATTTCCTGAGTTGTAATGTCAATTATTCTGTTTAATTTTTCAGCCTGTAATTGTAACCAGCATGCATCAGAATGTTTCTATGACAAGGGTGTAGCAGCCCTCAAACAAAGTACTGACGGCAATGGAACTAAAAATGGTGGAGGGGTTTGTGTCAACTGTCTTCACCATACAACTGGTAAGAATATTGGTAGGGTTGGAAAGGCCTTTTGGGTAGGTCCTTGGGGGTAAGTTTGGAAAGGACCTTGGATAGGGGTTGGACAGATCCTTTCAAATAGGGTTGGCCCTTGGGTTAGGATGGCACAAGCCTTTTGAAATGTAGGGTTATAAGTCATAAAACTAAAGCATTTGGAAAAATAGGATTCCCTGAATTAAGATCCTACTGAATAAAGGCCTCCAGCTGAAAATAGGTTTTAAAAATTTGTTGCCTGAAATGATTTCACTGTAGGTAAAATATACTTATTCAATTTTCTTGATGAAATGAAAATTTAAAATTTTTTTGTGTTTATTTTTGATCATTTGATTTTAATTTCAGGTGTTAACTGTGAGAAATGTTCCACGAATTATTTTCGACCAATAGACAAACAGCAAACAGAAGAGGCAGCTTGTGTCCCGTGTGAATGTTCCATGTCTGGTTCCACTGTCAATCCAGTATCGTCGATCGTGGCTGATTGTATCATGAATAATGATAACTCTCTAGAAGCTGGACAGGTATGCATAAAAATCTGGCTAAAGATATTTAAACAGAACTTGAATCGTGGTTTTACTCGGAGTCTCATGCTATGCAATCTTCAGACAACTGATCTTTTTCCAGTCTGAAGTTGGGCAAGTAGAACTTGTTCTTATGTCTGTATTTCAGAACATTTGTTTAAACAAGAGTGCTTAGGGACATTATTGATGCAAAGATTTTTAGTTAAAATGTAGAAATAGAAAGAAAGAGGTTGAGAACCACTGATCTATATGATCACCTAATTGAGCTTACTAGAACCTAAAACTAAATATAACATAACATTCCTGTTTTTAGTTTCTATATTTTAAACTTTCAACGTTTGTCTAGAAATTATATTTGAAAAATTTTTTCAGGCTCCAGGAGATTGTTTTTGTAAGAAAAATGTTGAAGGAACGAAATGTACTCAGTGTAAAAAGGAATATTTTAATCTAAGAGCAGATAACTCTGATGGTTGTCAACGTAAGTATTATTTTGTGTAACAGTGTATCTTCAATTATAATTTTGATATTGCTGGTCACGTAATGAAGGTGGTCACTTATCAATCGTTACTTATGTTAAAAAGTTGTAGGGGGGGAACTTTATTGTGGTCGCATATTGAAGGTGATTGTTTAATAAAGTTGGGTGCATGAGCAGGATATACTGTATTTTGTTGGAACAGTTGCTTATGCTTATTCAACCATCTTGATACCATACTTGCTTATTAATATTGTCAAGATACACATTTACTGTTTGTGAAATTTAAGATATTGTTGCTGATGTTTATAATGATTAAGTATAAATCAGGGGGAGATTAAAAACACAACATATAGCCAGGCCTAGATGAAGGGATGATGCTGATAAAATTGTGACAGGTCCTGCCTCCTTGATCTCAGATAATCATGTACTGAACCTTCTGCGATTTACAGACCATAGCATCATTGAACGTAGTGATTTTATTGGATCGTATGCCAGCGAATATAGCCAATCAGATCCCCCAACAGAAAGACATAAACATTATGGCTTTGTGTTCACAGACTTCCTGTGGAGGCCTCTGATTGGTTGTATTCGCAAGCCTACAATCCAATCAAATTGCTTCATTTACAAACTTCAATGATACAAGAAAGGTGACTATTACAGTCATGGAATAAGTACAAAGGTCATAACAGCATAATGACACCATTTGGAAGTGGAAGTATGTAATACATTTTTCATTTTTTGTGGCCTGAGGGAGGGGTGGGATGGGGCATGGTCCAGATATGCCACTGGTTATCTAACAACATTTATATTGTGTAATTTTGACAGCATGTGATTGTGAAGTGGGAGGAACTATTGGTAGTAATAAAACATGTGAAAACGATTCCACGGGACAGTGTAACTGTAAACAGAATGTCCAGAATCGACAGTGTGATGAATGTAAAGATGGTTTTTATAATCTTAACCCTAATAACGCTGAAGGTAGGGACAGTTTGAGTTTAGCTTTGAAAGGGTTAATAGATCCATCGAAAAAGGTCATGGTAAAAAGTGTAAACACAGTATTATATGTCCTGTGAAGATCGGGATATTTTAAGTATTTTAGGGTGCCCATGATTGAGTTATTAGCAGACAACTTTTTGAACTGTGAACACTGTATGTGAACAACTTAAAATACATGTACATGACAAGCCTATTTTGATAATTCTTGACATTTTTGTATAACTAAATGTATTATGTTAACATTACGTGACCATTACATGAAATAATGTGACCATTACATGGTCGTTATGTGACCATAATGTGACCATTACGTGACCATAACCTGACCATAATGTGACCATTGCGTGACATCACTTCATAATAGTTTCTTATCCATAGATATCATATAAATAATAAGATATTATATTGTCAATGCTCTTATCAACTACCTGGAATATTATCATAGCAAGCTAACGATATTTGAAGTAAATTGATTGAATTAATGAGCTATGATCTATTTCCAGGATGTACTGCATGTGGATGTGATCCAGGTGGATCCCAGTCAATGACCTGTGATAAAACATTTGGAAAATGTCCGTGTAGAACGAACATAGACGCCATGAAATGTGACAGGTAAGATTTTTTATTCTTCTTTTTATATGACAACATTAAATATGGAAGATCCAGGCTGTCCAGTGGTCATAAACTAAAATTGACACATTAACTAAATGTGAAAAAAAAATGGCGCAACTTTCCCTTTAATTTTTCATTGCACCTTTTTTAACTATTATGGGATGTTTTCACGAGTGATACTAGCCGGACAAATCTGGCCCCAATAGTTTCTCAGATGGGATATTAGCACATCTAGAGCCACACATTGAATATTGGTGTTGCTCCGAAACCCATTTGAGTCACTCCTTTTTGAGAATTTTCACCATGACCTTATTTGACAAATTGTTTGGTCTTTATACGATTAATGAATCCATTGAAACATATTTTGCCAGTCATGTCTGTTCATAGCTTCAAACTGTGTGAATACCATTTTGATCTTCAGGACATTTTCTAAGCATATACGCCTAATTTTAGGGATTTTTCATGAATTTGAGATGAAAATTGGTAGTGTTTGATTTACGTGTTACTTGCCTGGTTGGGAAAATCAACAGCCCTGCCTGACCCAGATTTATGTTATTTTTATTTCAATTAATTATAAATTTATTTGTCTAAAATCTTTCAACAATTCACATCAGTTCATCTCAATTTCTATTTTTATTTTCAGCCCGAGTGATTTACATTATTATCCAGATGTTCATTTTATATCAGCCGAGTTTGAGTACGGAACAGGGGATGCTTCTTTAAGTCGAGGACCCCAATATGGTGGATTTAAAGGAGATGGATACGCTGATTTGAAATCAGGGGTGAGTAAAGTCTCAATTTCCCGTGCCCTATTTTTGAGGCCTTAACGAATCAAATCAGCATTTGACTACGCCCACATTATAATATTACCCATCAAAATTTGTTGGAAATTTATGTCAAAATTTTATGAAATTTTCTGTGTTTGATTAACAAATCAACAATTATATCTTGTACAAATTGTATTTTTGGTATGATTTGACATAGATTGGTGACTGCCCTTCATAAACTGAAAATATATCAGGGAAGTGGGCGTATCTTGCTTGGCAACCTCTTGTTTTTAAACACAAAACTTTCTATTTCTTGTGAATATTGTGACAGATAAGGAAGCAAATGGGAATATTTTTTAGTAGGGTACACAAATGTTTAATCAGGCATAAATTGATCTGATTGTATCACATGACCGATATAGTAGTGGCGGGTGTCATGCGAAGCGGACCATGCTTATATTTTTTGAAACACCTGATTGTATTTCTCTTTGAAAGAGTCCAATACTATTCTACCTTTACTCCTGAATTTTGATTGACAGAATTGTTGTGCTTGTACAGATTTTAATTATCTAGACACCTCTACTATACAGCTGACATTCAAAACAGTTTTGATAAATTTTGCTGATACAGGTACCTTGTTTCAATTGCGGAGGCAGAAGAACCTTGTGTGAAACTTATTTTACACTGAAATATTATTGGAAAGTAGGATGTAAAACTCTATTTCGTTTCATGTATTATAGAATTTAGTAGGAGTAAACTTAGCTATTCCTGGTGGAACTCAGCTAACAGGAGAATATATTCTAATCATTCGATATACTACTACCATAGCATCTACAGGTCAACTAGAGGTCAAATCTTTAGGTAAGTTGGGAAATAAAAATCCAATTACTTATAATCTGAATCGCGAAGCAAAACCAGAAATCCAAATTGATACTTCGGCAATACTTTGGTAACAGCAAATGAACTTCGAAATGAAGAAGTATATTGGTCATAACTGAGTAAGTATTTCATAGTAAAAAGTGGTATCCAGGCCCCGTATTCATGAAATGATCTTAGCGCTAGGATGTCCTAGGTTTTTATCTTCTAAAAATTGATTCTAGGATGTCCTAGGTTTTTATCTTCTAACATTGATTCTAGGATATCCTAGGTTTTTATCTTCTAACATTGATTCTGGGACATCTTAGCGCTAAGATCATTTCGAGAATTCATGGCCAGATGTCTAGAAGATTAAGCATTCCCTGCCTAATACAGAGATGATTTCAATTTGATCTATATAATATAGTTGCATTTAACGCTGACTTTCAGGTAGTGACATGAGTCTGTGTTCCATCACTTGTTTTGATTCTCGCCTTTCAACCTGCTGTGCTCTTACGATTCAACAAGAAATGAAACTCTTGTGGAAATTCATACCAACTGTTGAGGTTTAGACTGTCATCATTTCAATCAAGAGTTTTACATTCAGATAACACTTGATGTTTTTATCACTACAGCTTCTCTGCTACTTTTCTAGTCAAACAGTAGACCAAACTTTCTTTCTGTTTTTTAGTAGATTTTATTTAGTCAGAGTTTCCACAACACTTCAACCACCTCCAGAAGCCAGAGCTGCCTGATTCTCTACTACCATCTTACAGGGAATGGCACATTGGATCCTCGAGCTCAAAACCATATCTCCCTTAGTTATCAATGAATTCATTTAGATTTCTTACCGTCAATGGCCAACTTTATTTTAGCTTTTATTTTTAATCTAGCCACTTTAGTTTTCAGATAGGGTAAGGTCTTAAGATGGCCTGTGGTCTTTTTAATTCCTAACTAAAGTGGCTAAATTTAAAATAAAAGCAAATAGAAAACGGAACGTAAAGTATACATTTGATCATGATCTATTTTTTAGGAACATCGCCATTAATGATAAATTTCCCAGTATGCTCTAGTGGATGGTGTTCCGTTAATACTCTTGCCAGTCGTAATTTTACCTTACAACCTGCAGTTTACACCGTAACTATTAGAGTTCTAGGAGATATGTTCTTAGTAAGTTTGTACTTATATTAATTCCCCTGGGCTAACTCATACTGGTACAGATTCTTCTGTTGGCAGTTTTTTTTGGGTGGCATCAGCTCAGAAAGATGGTCTCGAAAACAGAAATCTATGTTTCAATCACAATATGTAACTTGTCAACATTTTAACATGTCCTGGAGAAATGTTCTTAATTGTACACTGCATGGTGTTGCCAGTCTCCGGCCCATAAAGGTGTGGGCACACGTGCAGTCTTGGAATGCGATTTTTCTCGCCAACTCAATTCTTGAGCAAAATCTCCCGCATGCCGTACTTTCATGACAAGATTATGGCATTCCCGACAGGAATTATAAGTTTGATATTTGTTTTTGGTAGTTTTATCATCATCATCCAATCAGATTCATTTTCCTTTCAATTGCATGCTCCACACGTGATTATTGACGTGGAAAATGACCGACTGGAGATTTTCATGTGCCCACACTTAAGGTGCAGAATAGTAGGATTTAAAACGCCATTCAATTCATATTTACTCTACTCTTTTTTTTCATATTTCAGGATCAAATTGTTGCTGTCCCTGTCGAGTTTGTTAACCCTCTATCTTCGTTAGTCGACCCATCCTTTTCCACAGTCTGTAATGTTCTAGAGAATAGCATTGGGTAAGTCAAATAGGGTTCAGCAGGGGCCAGGGTGGACCAGGGTGGACCAGGGTGGACCAGGGTGGACTAGGGTGGACTAGGGTGGACCAGGGTGGACCAGGGTGGACCAGGACTTCCCAAGAAATGAGACGGACATTGAGTTTTTAAATGCTTTGTGTTGTTAGCTCCCCTTGTATAATTCTGTAGCTCCAAAGCGCCCCCTCCCCCTGGAAGATTTAAAGGATGAAATTATATACATTATGTGATTCTGACTGCTGTAAGTTAAATAAATAAACTAAGTAGGCCTACTAACGATCTCAATTCTAAAATGAAAAACTCAAAATCTAAAACATTTTGGAGAAACATTGGTAACAGCTAACATTTTCACATGAAGAAGTTTATCAATTGTAAGTGAAAAGTGGTGTCTAGAAGAGTAAGCAACCCTGCCTGGCTCACATACACATACACATCATTTAAAATTGTAGATGAACTAAATGTCAGATTTTAGTTGTGAAAAGTGTCAGAGATAGCTAATAGCTGATAGCTGATCTATATCACCTGTAAATATTGAGATTTTTCATTCTGTCCTGGAGACCTCTATTGGTAATGTTATTTTTAAATCTATTAAAGATTTCATTTCATTTCGTCTCTAGGACTGACGATGCTGTTCAGAAGTTATGTAAGGCGAGTATATTCTCCATGACGACCTATTATTTAAATGGAGCCAGGTCATGTGACTGTGATAAAGATGGCAGTATGTCGATGGAGTGTGAGGTTTATTCAGGGACATGTCGGTGTAAGCCGGGGGTAGGAGGTAGAAAGTGCGATGAATGTTTACCAGGATTTTATGATTTATCCAATACTGGCTGTAAAGGTAAGTTGTAGCCACGGTAGCTCCTTGAGTTGAACACTTGCTTGCCGACCTAAAAGTCTAGGGTTTAATCCTGGCATAGGTTGAGTAAATACCTGCCGATGTGAGTTAAACATTTGCATGAAAGTTCTGGGGTTTATTCCATCATGAGTCTAGATAGTGCCTTTGATTTATCCAGTCCTACCCTTGTTAGTGGTTCAGGTCGGAGGGGCTGACAATGAAAAAGCATTAAGTGGTTCAGATGGGACAATAACCAGGGCGGTGTGTGCTACAGGCTATGCTATTGTTCCTACGACAGTTGGAAATCTAATGCAGCTGTCCTGGCAAAATTTCCATTTTGCATACTGCATAGCATTGCCTGTCCACATTAATCCAAATAGATACAGAAAAGTAGGAAGTAAAACTCCATTTCTATTCATTTGTAAAGTTAAGTTTATTTTTGAACTAACCATCAATAACATTCTAAAATCATTACTTTATTTATATTTGTATTTGTTTATGACAGGAAATAGCACATAATCTCTCTTTTTTGTTCAAATTTCATTTATACCTGACAGTTGTTATTGTGATTATAGATTTATAGGAGATTTCCACATCAAAAACATTTTCTATTCCAGCATGTGAATGTAAGGGAAGTAACTCTGTATGTGATAAGGGAACTGGTCAATGCGTCTGCCCACCTAATACTATTGGTAGAATTTGTGATACGTGTGCTGTTTATCATTGGAATTGGAGCTCTGCTGGGTGTCAGGTGAGGAATTAACATTGTTAAGTTTAATTATTACTGTAGTTTTCAACCTGTTTTTGTATGTGTCCTCAGATCGTATAAACAATGTCCCAGATATCGAAGTGAAACGAGGATTGGACACCAGGCACAGTCTCAGTAGTATGTAGTACTAAATGCTGCAAATAATTCTTCGAGTATTCAGAGACAATGTTAATCGAGGCAGTGTAAAGTGTAGTCATACGAGATATTGTATATATTGTTGTTAAATAGGTATTTTGTTATAACCTTTGGAAATCAAAAAAGAGTAGGCTAATGCCCCTGTCCTGGCAAAATTTCCCTCATCGCATACAGCATCTCTGTCTTCATTAATCCACATGGTGCAGAAAAGTAGGACGTAAAACTCAATTCATTTCATTTCATTTCAATTAACATAATTGAAAATTGATAGAAATCATTTGTAACACCAATATTTATTTTTTCAGCCTTGTGGTTGTGATGTGACAGGCTCAATCTCAGCCGGGTGTGACCAGAAGACGGGTGTGTGTACCTGTAAACTGGGTGTGGAGGGTGAGAAATGTACCCAGTGTAAAGATGAATTTAAACTGTTCAGTGTCAGTGGATGTTCGTCTTGTCTATGTTCTACTGTAGGCTCTAACAGTACTGTTTGTGCTAAAACTACTGGACAATGTATTTGTAAGGTTAGTACACTAATAGATACACTAGGGTTTTTGGTGCTTTAGGTTAGAATCTTGCCTTTAAAGAATCAACAGTAGGACTAGTACCAGTTAAGAAGTTAAAGTGTTGTCAAGGATGTGCAGGTCAGTGAGCCCCAGAAAGTTTGAAATTGGAAAAAAGTAATGTAATACTTGTTTTATGTCAAATTTTCCCTTATATCACACTGTATGGTGTTGCCTAACTTCACTAACTCACTATGAAGCAAAAAATTAGGATGAAAAACTCCCATTTTATTTCATTTCTAGCAGTTGTAGAAAATTTGGAGCTCTCAATTCCTAGGCCTACCTGTTACAAGCTGGGTCCACTGTGAGAAGGCTTCTGTCTGTTCTAGCATTGGAAACTTTACATGGCACCATTTAATTAGTAACAAAATGATGGTTATGGGTTGTAATCTTGGTCAGCATGTGAAAGTGTTGATTATCCCAGTTGACCCAGCTGTAAATGGGTACGGATAATCCAGAAAAGATCAATGCCAAGGGGTTTGGTCATGGACCAGCTGATGAAAAGTATCCTCTTGATCCTAAGATGTTATCTTTCTAAAATCAATGCCTAGAAGTTTGGCCAAGAGATATCCGAAGGTTACACCAGTAGATAGGATCCTCTTGAAACATAGCTTATCCTGGTAAAATACAGTCATTGTTTCTTTCTAAAGCTGTTATAATTGGTGTTGTATTTTGTAGGAGAATGTCGCAGGTATGATATGTGATCAATGTTCAGCCACGTCTTTCTATCTGGACAAGGCTAACGATGCAGGGTGTCTGGACTGTGTTTGTATGGGAATTACTCAGTCTTGTTCTTCCAGTACTCAGCGTCTTTCTAGGGTAAGTGACTGACTTTTTAAATGGTTTGAAAATGTCGAATGAGCAGAATGGGTACGATAGACACAAACGTGTTCCCCAATTCTATCATGTATATAAATAAACATCCTAAAACTAATATATGATATCTGATATTAAAGGGGCATTCTCCTTTTTTTGTAGGTCAAAATGTTTTTTTTGAGGTATAATTTAAGATGTTTTTGATAATCAAAACTTTTTACCAAAAAGCGGAATACCCCTTTTAGGAAACTTTGTATTGAGATGCAGACTGGATGTTATTAATCAGTTGAGAATTATTTTGATGAATTATAAATTGAGCTTTCATTTGGGCTTTTGTCTATATTCCTCAAATTGAAAGTAGAGTTGATGAAAGGTGGTATACTGTTGTGTATTTATGAGTCAAGTTTTAAAGATGGGTTTCCTTATTTTTTAGTGTCAAATTAAGCAAACTATTTGGCTAATTGGTGTTTGTAATGAATTATCATGTATTCTTAATCATATCATTATGTTCTTATTGCATATAACTAAAGAGTTTAAACCACTTATAAATGTCCATGTATGTACGGTTTGGATAAACAAAAAAAATACTTTTTGACCTTTCTTGATCGGTCACTGATTGATATTCTACTGGTAATTCTCTTCTAATTTAGCTAATGATGAATTAATTATGGACAAATGAGACAAGTCATTAGAACACCTTTACTTTCTATTCATATAAGTATTAGCATTTTCATAAATGAAATAAGGGAACCCATCTTTAGGTATATTTTGTATACAGTTTATGAGTGAATGAAACAACCTAGTTACTGCTGTTACCTGGTTCACAATGTTACAATGTTCTATTTTCCAGACTTCAACTCTACTGACGACAAACTTGGGAGGCAAACTACAAGCTTCTATACAACTGAGTGATGGACAGGGGGCGCTAGTAAACAATACTATCAACATTATATCCGGGGACACGATGTATCTATCTGTAACTCAGGAGGGGACAACTCCTCAATATTGGATGGCTCCTGGTGATTTAAAGGGTAACTTACTCCATTTGTATGGTATGAATATAGACACTGACATCCAGTACACATCGACTGGTAGCGGAACAGCGAGTCCGGCTCAAGCCATCATGGTTGGACGGAAGGGAAGATATGTTCACGATTTTGGGGCACCTGGCGCAGACAATAAAACTCAACTTAGCGTAAAGGTTGATGAGAAATCGTGGTTGAAAGATGGAACGACAGCGTTAAATCGAAGTGACTTTATTCTTGCCATTAGCAGCGTGGATTATATTCTCTTACCTGCTTCATTTTTAAACGGACCTCATACATCACAGTAAGTCATTTTTAAAATCTTGAAACTTTCAAGTTATGTTTGAATGTTTGTGCTACCTACACAACAATCATGTATGCACAATAATATAGGTAAAGACTATTGAAACAACAAGTACATTGATATAACAGTGACCCAAATAATATCCCCTTTTTTAGGCTTCCTACATTCCTTATTTGTACATAAAGAGATTGTAAAGAAGTTTTCTAAACTTTTTATATTTATCGGGGACACTGACAGCATCAATTTGCACCATTCCAATTTTTAATCAGATGTCTGTGGTTCCTGCAATTCCACTAAAACTGAGTGTTTGATGAAGTCAAAATGTTGCGATTTTAGTAGGAACCACAGACTTCTGACTGAAAATTAGAATGGTGTAAATTGATGCTATCAGTGTCCCGATACACCCAAAAAACTAGAAAACCTCTTAGCAATCCATACAGTACAAATAAGTTTACATTTTCGGTTATTTTGAACATTTTCGAAATCGATTATTTCATCCACCTTTTATAGGTTACATAGACTGGTTTATTATAAAAAGGAATCAACAGGCTCGGTGAACCTCATGATGGAAAACTGTCAATGTGGGACAGGCTACATTGGGTCGTCTTGTGAGGTAAGGGTGGGGCTGGTTCCCTAAAGGAAGGGGTGGTTCTCTGAGGTAGATGGCTGTGAATTTTCTTCTGTTGGTTTTAATGGTTGGTGTATGTTGGTGGTTGGATTAATGATTTTTTCTTATCGTCTGGTATTTTCTTTAATTAATGGTAATAGCCAATCAGATGCGAGTATCTTCCATATGGTAATTGGTAGTTAAACTATATTTTATGTTTCACGTGACGTGTTTTTTTATTGAAGTTTTCTTTTTCTTCTTTTACAATTTGGTGAAAGTTGTTCTTTATTTCTTTATTACATTGTGTTTTATTTGTGATTTTTACAAGTAAGTTTGATAAGGCCTCTCAAGTTATAGATTTTAATAGGTTTGTAGCTGTACAACTTTTTGGGGTGACACTGTACTCCATTCATACCTGCAGTAAATGTGATTTGTGTAGTCAAAAGGACTGTGCCCTTTGACCTTAGAATCTTGAGGAGTTAAAGGGTACTACTTGTGGTTCAAATTACAATTTGTTACACACTAAGTTTTTGAAAGGAGTCTCCTGTTTCAAGTGTTTTTAGTTCTGTCCTGTTTTTTTGTTTTGAGGTGGTCCTGTTTTTTTGTTTTGATGTGGTAATTGAAAGAGATAGTAACCAATTTCCTTCTGTGGTCTGTTGTTCCTGTAACTCCATTAAAACTAAGTGTTTGATGACGTCACTAAAAGCAAAAGTTCTTATGTGATAAAGCATATTTTGTGATGTCATCAAACACTTAGTTTTTGTGGAATTGCAGGAACTACAGATGCCTGATTGAAAATTGCTATCAGTGTCCCCACAATTAAACATTTTTCATTAATCATGCATGTGTATTTAATGGTGGGGAACTAACCATGCTTGTTGTTTTTTATTTTTCCAGGAATGCGCCCCTGGGTACAGGCGAGATAAAGTAGGGGAGAAGGGCTACCTGGGGGTCTGTGTACCCTGTGAATGTAATAACCATGCAACAGAATGTAACCCTGACACTGGGGACTGTATTAACTGTCAACATCAAACTACAGGTCAGTGTAGGTAGAGATGGGAAGGGGGAGGGGGGTGATAAAGGGGTGGGGGATAGACTGGTACCTGTACACAATCCCAGTCCTATAGTGCTAGTATTCCTGCCTCGCTAGTGACATATTCCGAAGTAATCTTAGTTATTTAGCTCCAATTTATATAGAAAATTTCATCCTTTTTATTCCAGGATCCAAATGTGAGATGTGTAAGGCTGGTTACTATGGTGATGCTACACTAGGGACACCTAGTGATTGTAATGAATGTATGTGTTATCCCCCACGTGTTGTCAACTCGACCTGTGAACAGGAGTCAGGCAGTATAAAATGTCTATTCTGTGAAACTGGATATGTTGGTAATCTCTGCGATGAGTGAGTAACTTTTTTCACACCGAAATGGCAATGCGAAGGTATATTGCCAGTCCGTCTGTCATTATAATTTCTTGCAAATAGAAAAAATGTTACTTTTTATGCATCTAATTTGAAAATATGAGCAACCATTGCAAATTTGTCTATCTATGTTATAGACAGAAATGGGGCAATTAATTATGCAGACTGAACACTGAAATCGGATTTGAAATTTTTTTTTTACGCCTTTTTTTTCAGATGTGACACATTTTACTATGGCAACCCTAACATATTGAACACTGGGAAATGTACAAGATGTAATTGTAACGGGAACAGCGATTCATGTGATAAAAACACTGGGAAATGTATTGACTGTAAATCACAAACTGTCGGAGACCATTGTGAACGCTGCCAAGATGGCTTCTTCGGAAATGCTACATCTCAGAGTTGTGCCAGTGAGTTAATGGTTTATATAAATTTTGAGTAGCAAAAGTCTGTATAGACCACATTCACGCCTTGTTTTTCCCAGCGATATCTCATAGTAGCTGTAATTTTACTATAGAAATAATTTGTCTTGGGTTATGATAGATGCCGTATTTTTGGTTTTCTCAGAAGCAGTTTTAAAGATTATGATATCACAGGTAATAATCTGAATCTGAAGAATCTTGATAACTGCACCCAGGAAGGTTTGTTATCACGACTGCTAATAAAGGTTTTCTAAAATTGTATGTGTATCGGGGACACTTATAGCATTAATTAACATGAAGTCAGACGTCTTTGGCTCTTGCAATTTCACTGAAAAGTAAGTGGTTCAAATTACTGCTATCAGTGTCCCTGATACACATTTTAGAAAACCTCTTAACAATCCCTTTAATTCTTTAAAGATATCCAAAATAAAGTGTGTCATATGTCTTATTATATATTTCAGATTGTGCATGTTCCCCAGGGGGTTCAAGTTCCTCAGTTTGTGACACCAGTACAGGACAATGTCCGTGTTACACAGGGGTTGGTACCAGACAGTGTAGTAAATGTAAAACAGGATTCTGGGGATACTCTGATCGCCGGTCATTTGGTTCGTATTCCAAGAATTTTTCCTTGTTTCTTCCTTGTCCATTTAACCTACAGTGTAAGGAGCAGTGGTGGATGGCTCAGTGAATTAGACGCTTGCTCGTTAACCTGAAAGTCCAGTGTTCAATCCTGGCATAGGTCAAGATAATACCTGACCAATCAGATGACTGGAACACTAAAAATTGCTTAGAGGAGTCTCAGGGTTCCAGGAAAGTGAAGATGTCCGTATTGGTGATGGTTTTATGATATGATATTTCCATGCTAACAAATATCTGGGATTTTGAAACACGATGTGAGATTATATTTTGATTTCAGGTTGTGTACCGTGTAACTGTATTGAAACACGATGTGAGATTATATTTTGATTTCAGGTTGTGTACCGTGTAACTGTATTGAGGCAGGAAGTACCACGTTACAGTGTAATGATGCTGATGGGAAATGTACGTGTAAACCTAACGTTCAGGGTGATAAATGTGATACCTGTGAAGATGGATATTTTGGTTTACCAACTCAACCTTGTGAAGGTAATGTAACAGATTTCTTATAAAACATGGCCAATCTTAAAATTAAATTCCAAATATGGTGCTAGGTGGACAGACAATCGGAATCTTGCTATACATTGTGGCCATTTAATCAAAACACACCTGAATGCCCAAAATTTGTAACTCATTTGCTTTGAGCATTATAATCTTTACATCATGTCCATTACATGGAAAACAAATGGTGGTAGCTGGTTTTAATCTCAGTTAGTGTGTGAAAGTCTGGTGACCTTGAATAAGTCATCTTGAATGTTTACAATGTGTACATTACTTTGGAATAAATGGTGGTTGTTGGTTCTAATCTAGGTCGATCTACAAAAGTATAATGAATAAGTCATCTTTCCTCATTATTCCAGTCAACCTACTGTCAGTGGATAGAAAATATTCTAAGAAACTAAGTTGTTTTCCTTGTAAAATGGATACTAAGAGGTTTGATGAAGGACCAGCTGGTAGAAAAGATCCCAGAGAACATAAGTTCTCATCCTTGTAAAATATTGTTATTTATCTTGTGTTTTATTCACCTTGCCTTATATCTTGTCATATATCATTATGTAACTAACACTATATCTATTGTAGCTTGTAACTGTAATGTAACTGGAACTGTAACTGGTCAGATGACATGTAACAAGACATCAGGTCAATGTGACTGTAAATCAGGAGTAAGTGGAAGACAATGTAATGAATGTATGAAGTTTTATTCTGGGTTCAGTGAAGCCGGCTGTACTGGTAGGTTTCTTAGATTTTAGCATTGTGTTATTATTATTCACTCGTCTAAACTAAACAACGTGACAAACTTATCAAGTCACTTGTCTACCGAGTTGAAATGGGGTTTAACTCAGATATACTTTGATGCCAGACCTTGTTGAATCAAAAATTTTGTCCCATCCAACCAAGCTGTACTGTATACTCTCCAAATAGAACAAAAGTGATGGAAGCAAGGGGTTGAGATAAGCATGCTCCCATACCCTTAAAGGCATACATGTGGGTTCCTGAATGATGGGGGAGGGGAAAGGACTGAATGTCGAGGGGGCTAAGAATATGCTTTGAAAGCACTCTATTTGATATCAAATTAATAAAGATATTGTCGAAGATCGTAAGCTAATCAAGAGGTTTTGCCAAGGACAAGCTAGTAGGATTCTAGAAATCTTAAATTGTCATACATGTACATGTACAATCAGTGTGTAGAGGTTTGAGCTTCATTCAAGCATAGATTCAAGTACTGTCCTATATTTTAACCTATAGATTTTTCAACCAGGCTCCCCCTGATAGGCTGGAAATATGTCCTGTCATTTGGATAAAAAATACACCTTGTCTAACTGTTGTCAATGTTAAGTATCTTTACGAAAATGTCAGCATGGCATTGTTGGTCAAATAATAGTAGAAAGTAGCTCGTAAGATTTATTTTCATTCTCATTCTAACTCTTTCAGCATGTGGAGAGTGTGAACAGTCTCTAGGTAACGACACTTTAAAACAGATCGAAAGATACGCAGAATTGTGGAGCGGAACTCAGAAAGTTTCAGGGATACAAGAACAAGACATGGTGCTACGTAATCTGCAGTCAGAGTTAAATATGACCCTGGGTAACCTAGGACTAGGAGGTGGTTCGTCTCAAACCAGTGTGACAGCTAATCTCTCCAGTTTAACTACTAGTAGTAATACAGAAATAGACAAACTCATGTCACAGGTAAGATTTTCCATGGTCGTGCTCGATTGGTGAATTCTGCACGCTCAGGAAGTTCAATAAAACAAACAGATTTGGAAAAGGATTCAGAATTCATTACATATCTGCTGAGAAAAATGTAGGTGCAGACAGAATTTAAAATGGCGGAAAAAGGAAAAGAGGTGAACATTTTGAATATTCATATCCGTTCGATTAAGGCCAGAGTTGACGTATCACAGTTGACAAGATAACCACGCCCCTTTCAACAAGGGAGGTAAATCTTCAATGTTCTGTCAACCTTCTCTTACGTCGTCATTGGAACAGACGGACCCTGTTCAGAGTTCACCAATGGAGCTCTGTTTCCTTTTTTGTTCATATGCACGCTTAAAGTCCTTTGTTGAATTTACCTTTATTTGCAAAACTTACTGTCCTGATTTTATATACAAAACAATTAAAAATTCTTAAAAAGGGTACAGATATTTATCAAGTGAAATATGAAGGGGTCTGTAAAGATATCTGAAATATGTCCAATTTAGTATCAGTAAGATTTTGGAATCCAGACTCCATTTCAAGTCGTTTTGATTTACTTCTCTATGTTGTGAAATTGTTATGAAAATCTTATTAAATTTAAAAAGAGATTTCTTAAATTTTCCATTTCGTTTTACAGGTGACGCGTTTAGAAAAAGGAACTGAACAGTATAAAAACGACTGTACCGCAGCAAATAATAAAATTGTTGTCATGGTAACAAAAAGTAATATGGTACTTAGTAATGCTTCAGCTGTCAAACAGAAATCATCGAACTATGATTTAACCTTGACAACATGGGACACCACGGCTACACAGGTTGGTTCGATCTTTAATTTGTTTTTTCAATGATGGGGAGCATAAAATACTTATAGTAGGCCTACACTACCCTCACTTTCTTTTTTTCTATAGATGTCTTTTCTATATAAATGTATATGGCAGAGTCTTAAGAAAAGACGAGTTGTCATTTTAACTTTCAAACTCAGATAATTCTGGACACACATGGATTTGAAGGCTCAAATTTTGATGGTGAGCTGTGAACACTGATTAGCTCAGCTAAAATATTCTTGTTTCTCAGACTACTGTAGAATTGGTCCAACAGATGGCGAACCTGTCTGTTTAATTCTGTTCTGTTAACACAATATCAAGCTTTTGGCCAATACTGCCAGCCTGGTTGAATTTCCCTCATTGCACACTACATGACATTGCCTTTCTTAATTATCGTAACTAGAGCATAAAAGTTGGATATGTGACTCTATTTCATTATCTTTCAGATATTGAACCAAGGTAGTTCTGATGGCAGTGGTATTAGTCTAGATTTCTCCGCGGAGAAACAGAAGGCAGACGCAGTTCTGGCCAAGATAAAAGATGTAACAAGGGTTGGTAGTATGGATACTAAAGTCAGTCAACAGGTAAGGTGTTTGGCGCTGTTAGGTTAGAAACCACTCACTCGTTCTGCAGACACCTAGCTTCGTAATTATTTTCTGATTCTGCTGATATCTGTTAAGGTTTTTGGCACTGTTAGGTTAGAAACCACTCATGCATTTTGAAGAACCTAGCTTCAGAATTCTTTTCAGATTCAGATTATGCCAATTTAGATAAAACTATGGCATTTTCCAAAAAAACTGAAAGAGGAAACAAATTCGTCTGAATAGAAAAACTCAAGACTTTGGATTCAAAGTTTAATTCTTGATATCTTTGTCCATTTGAGTTTGAAGGAATTTTGCAGAACCCAATTGATTACGTTGTGTTGATTTTTGTTTTGATTTTCCAGTCTGGTTTGATAGATAATATAAAAACACAGTCGAGTACGGTAGAAACGGACATCCAGTCGGGAGCCAAATCCGTGCTAGATAAGGAACAGGAGCTAGTGGCATTACTGGCCAAAGAAACAGACATCCGAACAAAACAAACCACTGCCAGGGTGAGTTGTCATGACAATTTTCATAACATCGTGCGAAATGAAATGACATCACAATAACCTCAAGTCTCCATCTGTGCTGAAAACAAAATATCCTCCTATAGTCGAATGTTAATATTTTAGGGAGGGGGGAAGGGGAACAACCGCTCAATTCCATTACTGCAAATTAACACCATACACAATTACCCCTATATACAGTAATCTGATTGGATAATAAAATTTGATATAAAATCAATTTTAGTAAATGACCAATCAGATGACTGCAATACTAAAATCATCATAAGTTACTGAAATGTTATAAGCCAGACGGTAACAAGAGTTGCTGTATTTTCCAGAGATACAAAACAAACACAGAAGAGAATGTCTTAGAAGCTGGTAAACTGATATCGAAAGCTGACAATGAAACTAAAACAGCCCAGACTGATTTGGACAGTGGGAAAGCTGCTGTGCTCAAACATGATGCTATTTATAACGGCGTGGCAATGACTGCTGTAGCAGACGACCTTAAACCACTTCCAACTGGTATGTTAAACTCAGTTAAAGCTTAACAACCTGCACATTACGTCATTAACTTTATTACATCAAACAAATGGTGGTGGTGGGTTCTAATCTCGGTTGGCATGTGAAAATCTGATGACCTTGAATAACTCATCTTTCCTTATTATCAAGTCGTGTTAATGATCTGGGAAAGATCAATGCAAGGATTACTGGTAGAAAGATCCTTGGTGAATCTTTTTATTACCCCTGTAAGATCAATGCCAAGAGGTTTGGCCAGGGACAAGCTGGTAGAAAGATCCTTGGTGAATCTTTTTATTACCCCTGTAAGATCAATGCCAAGAGGTTTGGCCAGGGACAAGCTGGTAGAAAGATCCTTGGTGAATCTTTTTATTACCCCTGTAAGATCAATGCCAAGAGGTTTGGCCAGGGACAAGCTGGTAGAAAGATCCTTGGTGAATCTTTTTATTACCCCTGTAAGATCAATGCCAAGAGGTTTGGCCAGGGACAAGCTGGTAGAAAGATCCTTGGTGAATCTTTTTATTACCCCTATAAGATCAATGCCAAGAGGTTTGGCCAGGGACAAGCTGGTAGAAAGATCCTTGGTGAATCTTTTTATTACCCCTGTAAGATCAATGCCAAGAGGTTTGGCCAGGGACAAGCTGGTAGAAAGGATCCTCAGGAACAAGTTGCTATCCTTGTAAAAAATGGTGTGCTTCTTTTTCTTTTTAATGATTGTACAATATGTCTTCTCTTAATGCTATATCTCAGGTTATGATAATTTCGTAAATGGCGCTGCGGAATTAAACAGAACTCTTGGACCAGCTGAGACTGCCAGAGATGCCGAGGTACAGACAGTAGCTGCTGCTGAAATTACAGCTAGGAGTCTGATGAATGCTGCCGAGTTGTTAAACCAGTAAGTTATCAGTTGGAAGCTGCGGTGCTCACTTTTGTTTTAGAGATTTGATTGGATTGTACGTTAGGGAAAACAGCCAGTCAGAGCTCTCGACAGAGAGACTATAAACATGGTGACATATTGTTTACAGACTGCAGTCAAGAACTTTGATTGGGTGTTTTCACAACCGAACAATCCAACCAAATAGCTGCAATTACAAACTTACGTACTACAGGAAAGGTGGCTATTGCAGTTGAGGTATAACTATGAAGTTTGTAATAGCTGGACTTTGTGAAGATGCCACTAACATAGATTCCTTGACAATTGAAAATCAAAGAGGGAACGCTGCAGTAGCCAAATCAGGTGCAGATATGCAGGATGTAAAACTCTATTTCATTCAGTAAATAACCAATGGTGTGGCGTGGTGGCTCAATTACTTACAGGCTTGTTGCTAACGAGATCCCTAGAATGCTGTTGTCATGGCAACTTTCACCTCATTGCAAACTAGTGTTCCAGTCATCTGAGAGGTCAATGAGTTGTGTCTAAAGCTCTCTACTAACAAAATCTGTATCTTAAAATAAGGAAAATATAAATCATACGACAACTTGCACGTTAGTGTGTGATTTATTTTTTCCTTTATTACAAGTCAACTTGTCATTTTATGTTTCATATCCTAAAACAAGGCAAGACTTTTGAGTCAATTCATTTCAGGACATTTTTAGAGGTAAAAGGAAGGGGAGATAATGCAGTCGATGCTATAAATAGCTACGAGAAAGTTACACCATTATTAAACGATGCTCTGAATCTGTCAGGAAACGCCAATAAAACTATCGAAGAAACACGAACAATGATGGCAGGAATAAGTGTCATGAATTTAGAAACTTTAGCCAATACAGCGAAATTAGCCAGCGAACAGATGAGAACAGAGTTTACTTCTCTGAATTATGGTACAGAAGGTGGGTTTTTAAAGTTTCCTAACCAAATCTGTACCTTGTTAAATGATTTTTTATTTTGTATTTGGGACTTAGGTTTAAAAATGGCTTAGATAATGTAATAGACGGTTAAGTTATAATATTTTTCAGATATCACTGTACAGTCTGTCCGTCAGTAAGCTTCCAATTTTAAGCATAACACTGACACTGACCCCTGACCCTGACCCTGACCCCAAATACAATCATTACTGCTAATTGATCATATTAAATGAAACGTCCCTTTTCTTTTGGGACTTTTGGAGCATAATAAAATGATTTGATCTATGGAGAACTTTGTCTAAAATCAGACTAACAGTGATGCCTTCTTGAAATTTCATCTGAAGCAACGACCTTCAATATGGGTCCAATTTTAAACACCCCCTGACCACTTGCTTAATACAAGTTTGACTGTTGTTTATTGTTGATTAGGCCTAAAATTTAGAAATTGTAGTTTTATATTATTTTTTATTTCAAGGTAATGAACTCATTGGGATAAAATCTTTCATAGAATATCGAACTGAGAGGGAGATTTTCTTGTGAATTAACTGTCAAAAGATACTAAAAACAGATTTTAAAACAAAGTATCAAATATTGCTTTAGAGAATGGAATATCCTGCAATCTTAACATCATTTTGGATTTTTTATGATTTCAGTGTTAAAGAGTCGTATTGAAAGTGCCAATGCCAGCCTGGTAGAAACTGTAAATGACTGGAACAAAGTAGAAACATTAATCAATCAGATGACAGCTAGCGCCAATCAGCTTAAAACAACATCAGAAGGTTTGTCTTTCACAAATAAAACTTAACAACACTGTTGGCGTCAATTTGCACCTTACCTATTTCAGTCTCAAATTTTGCAATTCCTGTTTAAAAAATACTACCTCTTAGAATGGACACAACTTGGTCAATCTTAATGCAAAGCCTACTGTAGTCACCCTAATAAATGAGTTTTCAGTCAGTTTTCAGTCAGTCACTGGAGATAAAACTCTGGTGTCTTCATGTCTAAAAATGTAAAAGATGGAGTCAATACATATACAAAATGGAAGTCTTTTAGCAGACAGAAATTCTCTTGCTCTGTAAAATATTTGACAATCATGATCAGGACATTCTGAATTCTGAATTTCAACTTAAATGTAAGTGCTAGCAGGCCAACTCACTGAACAGTGTCAAGGATTCAAGAGAAAGAATATTCATGCACGTTTATAATTTCAGCGAACACAGTTAACCAAGTGGTATCTGAGGGTGATGTAGCTGTCAGTCAAGCTGAAGAACTGTTAACCAGACTGACGGCGACTAGCGATGCCCACGTTAGTAACCTGAATACACGAGAGAGTCAGATAAACACACTGAAAGATCTATCAGCTACTGGTAATCAACTTATAACTAATACAGAACAGAGTTGTAAGTATTCACCTTATTTCTGATTCTTCCCTTACACTGCCACATTGTAATTTGAGTCTAAAAAAGTGCTAACACAGCAGCCCCATCGTTCGGGTGCAGTCCGTGGAGGCTGGGCCCCAGCAAGTGAGAATTAAACCCCATCAAAGCCTTCTTCAGTTCAGCAGAGATTGATTCATTTACAGTGTCTTTGTACAAAATCAAACAGATATAGATTTTGATATGTTTTTGGCAGCTCAAAATTGTCAGAAATGAGTTTTAGGGGTCTTTTTTCTCAGAACAAAATCTGAGCCCCAGCACCAATTCATTCCTGGCGACGGGCTGTCACAGATCTAATAATATCGTTATATTTCAGTGACCACCCACAACACAAACATTGATACAATGAATCGTCAAATAGAACACGTTAACGGATTAAAAACAGAAACACAGACTCTGAAAGAATCGTTGGAAAGTAAAGTTACAAGCATTAAGGCAAAGATAGCTACAGCATTATCGAAACTGAAAACTTTAAAACAACCCATCCATTTTAACGGCAGTTCACCGATCTCCGTGACGAACCCTATTACCACATCTGATCAGAATTATAATGATATTTCTCTGGAATTCCGAAAAGAATCAGGAGTTACCAACGGTTTGATATTTTTCACAGAGAACACCAATTCTGGTGCAGAACTCTCGCTTGAGTTAGTGGCTGGTAAAGTTACGTTCGATTATAACACCAACCTGGATCCAGTGACAATTGAGAATCCAGCTGTAATTTGTGATGGATGTTGGGCCAAGATCATAGCTTCAAGGTAGGTATAGATAATGATAAATCCATCTTTAACTTTGGTATTTCGTCTTAGTCCATTTTAGTTCTTTCAAGTGGTTAAATTACAGTATTTCTCAAATTTTCAGCATTTCTATACAAAATTGTATTTGTGTCCATTATATACAGAAGTGTCTAGAGAAAGATGTATGACAATCTAACACTTTGTATTTGTAGATATGGTAACAGTGGCCATTTAACTGTAAAAGTTTTATCTACTGGAGGTCTTGCCACAATGGCAGGCCGAGGCAAGAGTAGCAGTCAGAATCTATTAGTCAACAGTCCATTAATGTTTGGTGGTCTTCCTTCTACATATCAGGTAGGGCAGAGGGTAGGGCTGAACAAAGAAGGAGGGTGGGGATCGCAATCAATGGTTTGGAGGAGCAGGCTACAGTGACGGAAATAAGGAACCAATACCAGAATTTACTGATCAACATTCCATTGATGTTTGGTCGTGTTTATACAACTTACTGGTAGGGGCTAAAAAAATGGGTGGGGATATCACACTGCTTTGGGTGAGGGAGGTAACTTCTCGTGGGAAAAGAAGCAGCCAGAATCTACTAGCTCACTAGATGTCTGTTGGTGTTTATACAACTCAACAGGTAGGGCAGATGTTAAATACAAAGTGGAGCAAAAGACTTTAAGCACAGTATTTAAAAAATGGGTATAAAACTTACTTAAAATTTGTGCTAAAAATTAGATTATATACTATGAGCTTATTGGATATCTGCATATATCATGTCCTTTCAGCAAAATCGTGAAATTACCAGCATTAAGTAGAAAATAAAATAAAAAGCCCATATCATTATTCCAGACTACCAAAGTTAGAACAAGAAATTTCTTGGGCTGCGTTCAAAAAGCTGATTTCAATGGAAATGATGTCAACTTGTGGCAGGAGGCGATTGATCTGAACTGGGAACCAAAATGTTGTCGTCAACCATTACAAACCAAGCCTGATAATCTCTCACCAGGTGTCAGCATTGATGGTTCAGGTTATCTTCTCTTGAGTCAATCCACGCTGAATTTAGCAGCAAGATCTTCGCTGTACTTGACAATAAAGTTCAGAACATTTAACCCAAATGCTGCGATATTATTGGTTATTTCTTCGGACAAGTTAACCAAATACACCCTGTTTTTACAAGATGGTAACGTGAATTTTGAATATGGTACGAGTGCCAACATGTTCACAGCCAAAAGTCAGAAGAAATACAACACAGGGGAGTGGGTACAGGTAAATATTGATTTCTTAAAGGTTTAGATGTGGCATTTTGGGGAGTTGATTTAAGTCTTGAATATTTGTAAATATTCTTCAGAAGTACTAGAACATCACATAATTCCTTAAAAAATATCTCAAACTAGGAATTTTACGCACTATTTCTATATATATCTTTTCTATATGTCACAGAGTATCTTAAAATGACAGGTATGATTGGTCCAAAAAAATGGTGCATCTGCAAAAAGTGCCCAATTTCATTTCATGTGGAACATTAGGCGTGGTTTATTGATAATAGATCATAATGTAATGATTTGAACAAAGTCGTATTTGAACTTTGAACCTCTTGCTGTAGTTCACAAAACATCAGCATTTTGGAATACCAAGACTCTTTTGTCCATCACTGATAAATGGAGGCCAAGGTCATAAATCATTTGGAAATATTTAGATCTTGTCAGGATTAAACATTGAACCTTTCATATAACCTGTAACTGTAATAACATTCAAAAATTGTGTTTTTATCCAAACCTTCATCAGTAGTACACAGAGTCTCACACAAGTTAATATAAATGTATCATGTTCTATCAATAAATTAATCTATTTCTGAGTTAGATTTCAGGGAATACTTATTTCAGGACTAGTACCATGACTATATACAGTATATTATATAACATGCAGTGTATTTTTGTGTTTGTGTCTTTTCAACTAAAATCATACTAATGACTAACTAATTTTCACATAATTAATAGACTTATCTATTGCTCTGTGACCTAGGCCAGTGCTTTCATTGAGACTCGTCTCAATACACCCTAACACAAGATTTTTATGCAGTGTTTTAAGATACAAACGAAATGATTTTTTTTTTATTCAATTATTTGATTTGAGCTTTGATTGGATGCTAAATATTTACCTGTGGCACAAAGAGCCTCAGTTTATCCGAAATACAAAACTACATGTATAATTTAACGTTATCGTCAATTCCAGGTAATAGCTCAGTTTACAGCTAACCAATTTGAATTAGAGACGAAGATAGATGGAGTTACTTCCCCTACTCCTGATAAGATTATTAAAGGGGCTCTACCAGTTAGTTTAGTTGGACTAGATAGTCAGGATATTATAATCGGGGTGAACAAAAATCCCAATGATGTCGAGTAAGTCTAAAAATTAATTTTAAGGTGATGCCAAATGTAAGAATGGCAGGCTGTTTTCTCTATTTGACAGTAGGTGCAGAAAAGTAGGATGTAAAACTCCATTCATATCAATTCTCAAGGATCCTGTCTACCACCTGGTACTTGGTCAAACCTCTTGACAATTTTACAAGAATTACAACTGATGTTCTCAAGGATCCTTTCTACCAGCTGGTCCTGGTTCAAACCTCTTGACAATTTTACAAGGATAACAACCTGGGTCATGAGGATCCTTTCTACCACCTTGACCTTGTACTTGGTCAAACCTCTTAGCATGACTTACAAGGATAACAACTGAGGTTCTCAAGGTTCCTTTCTACCAGCTTGTCTTTGTCTTAACCTCTTGACAATTTTACAAGGTTAACAACTTAGATTACTGAAATCATTCTACCACCTAACCTTTGGCCTTTGGCATTGATTTTTCCCAAATTATCTACACAAGTGGGTTACTGGAATGATCAGGAAAAATGAATTTTGAATATTGATTTTAAGAAATGTTTATTGATGAAATATTTTATTTTCTAGCTATAGTCGAAGTGAGAAAAATTTTGCTGGATGTTTGAAAGAGTTAAAGTTTGGAAGCGGAGTAGATAGTTTGACAGAATTATCGTTAAGTTCTAATCCAATCAAATCGCTTGGTGTGTCAACCTCAGGCTGTTATAATACTGTAAGTTAATTCTTATTTGTAGCTCTGTCACACCAGAAAGGCGTCTGAGATGTGTAGGGATTGATGCCCAGCCCATATAAGGAGTATTGACAGATTTAACTATTGTATTTGTAATTCTAACATTTATTCAGCCATTGTACTGGTACACTTTTTAGAACTCCCCTAACAAAGAGTTCCCTTAAGGGAGATAACTTATTATGATCCAGACAACAAATAATCATACATTACAAGATGCTACCACCACATCAAGGTATAAGTGTGAATTTGTAATCTAAAGGGACCTTTCCTCGTGTTTTCTACACGATTGCTGGCTACCAAGTACAATTTTAGTTGCTGTAAGATTGTGAAGGGTCGCGTAACGGGGCTATTAACGGTAGATGTATTTTCAAGAATAATGCAATGGACCCCATTTCTCAAACTCGTATGATAGAAATTGTCATTGTTCATTGAGATTTGATCGTAAGATTTTTTGGGTTTGGCAAGCCCTTTTTAGAGTTCGTATACTATACACCAAAATATATACGATATTGATATTTTGAATGAATAACCAAGTACTGACGATCCGAACCGCAAAATAGCATATTGTTAAAGAACTTTTCACAAGTATATCAATTATAAATGAGTAAGTATTTCATAATAAAAAGTGATATCATTTGTCTAGAAGAGTAATCATACTCTGCCTGACACCGCACCTGTCAATCAAGTTTTCCTAATGAATATGTATGTTTTTGTAGATATTGAATGGAATGAGGTTTACATCTCTTACCAGTACAGCGGAACTAAATGTTGGAGCCGCGACGCTAGCAGCGTTACAGCAGATAGAATTTACCTTGATCACTTCTGAACCTAAATCTATATTACTCTATATACAGGAGGCTGTCAGTGCTGTAAGTATCAGTAGAATATAACTTAGCTTATTGTCTGAGCAAATCACAAGTTTTTTAAATTTTTCTATATTTTTAAAGACAATCAGAATATTGGCCTCAAAATAGTATTGTTAGTCTTAGAATGGCTGTGCATTGATAAAAATATAATCTTTTGTATGTTAACATTAAAAAGAAACACATTTCTCTCTAAGAAGTTTCAACCCAAAAAAGTCCTATTAAAGTCCTATAAAAACAAATTTTGAAGACTTAATGTGCGCTCATGTTTTTATTTTTATCAACACAAAGATATTCTAAGACTAACAGTACTATTTTGAGGCTTATATTCCAATTCTCTTAAAAATAATGGAGAAGATTCAACTTTTTACTTTGCTCAGACAAAAGACTTACAGTTCCTGATATTGAACATACCAGGAATAAAGGTCTGAATTTGGACCATCTTCATCAATGTCAAGTCTAAAGAACTTTTTTACAATCCCTTTATATTTTTAGAAAATTCTTGGCATTGGACAAGCATCTTATTTTGCCGAAGCAAATGTGCTTCGCTTGTTTAACACTGAGTTTGTATGATTCATATTAATTTGTAAATAAAGGCAAAGTTGATTTTTGTTCGATGTTTTTTTCAGACTCGGAAACTGTATATTAGTCTATTCCATGGAAATATTATCGTAATATATCAGGAGAATAATCAACAGATATTCGAAGTCATGACAACTGGATTGTATCTTAGTGACGGTCAACAACATAATATCAAATTACAAATATTACAACCCAAGTAAGTCAAACTTATATATATATATATCCATGGTAAATACTTAACTACTTGAATACTTAAATTTCTCAAATTTACAAACATTTTCTGACAAAAATATTTAGAAAAATGAAAACAGAAGAAGACTACATCGACAAATATTTTGATTTTATTGAAACGCTCTAAAACTATTGATACCTTCCCTCCATTGTTCATGTTCATGTTTAAAAAATCTTTAAATCTTCAAAAGACAGTTATTTGACATTATTGAAGAAACATTCAGTACGTGGGTAGATGAGTCAGTTAATTGAGATCGATTATTGATGACAGACTACCAATCAATAATTGATTAATAATCAAAATAATTCTAGATGGAAATACTCTAAATACACAAAAAAAAAACCATGCCAAATTTCTTAATTTCATGGTTATTTTTGCGTCATAGAAGTATATTCTTGCTTTGATCAGTTATTATAGTTTATTGTGGGTATGTTATGTGTTATAGAAGTATATTCTTGCTTTGATCAGTTATTATAGTTTATTGTGGGTATGTTATGTGTCATAGAAGTATATTCTTGCTTTGATCAGTTATTATAGTTTATTGTGGGTATGTTATGTGTTATAGAAGTATATTCTTGCTTTGATCAGTTATTATAGTTTATTGTGGGTATTTTATGTGCTGAAGGGAACCTATTTGGAAGAGATTACTACTTGTTAATGGGTAGTGGAGGAAATATAACTTTGACATAGAATTGATTATGAAATTTGATAATTGATAATCGAAATTATAAATTCCCAGAGACGATAATCGATTATTTGAATCATTTTACCCAGCCCTGGTTAGCTCCCCCAGTCAATGCTGATATAGAAAACTGTAATATCATTTGATGAACGGGTTTGTTATTCTCCAAAACTTAACAAAGATTTTAAGAAATACAGTAATCTGATTGGATAATAAAACCAAATCTAAAGATAGTAAGCATGGCCTTCTTCACGCTCTTTAAAATTCCTTTATAATTTTTATATATAGAGCGAAGTTGACTGTTGGAAACTCCGTGCTTGAATCAAGTCAGGATCTAGTAGCGAGTCCTCTCAGTTTTACCAATACCCCTACTCTACACGTCGGTGGTGTGCCAGGAACCATAACTCTACCAGCCAGTTTCCCTGCTAGAACATCTTTAATTGGTTCCATAAGAGAACTTAAAGTCAACTCAGTGTAAGTATAGATTTTGTTACATTTTGACTCTGATTTTAAACATGTTATTGTATCAATTCTGAGCATTCTTACAGTAAATTCATTAGTCCAATAAGATACAGAACAGAAGGATATAAAACTCCATTTCATTTCATTAGTCCAATAAGATACAGAACAGTAGGATATAAAACTCCATTTCATTTCATTAGTCCAATAAGATACAGAACAGTAGGATATAAAACTCCATTTCATATCATTAGTCCAATAAGATACAGAACAGTAGGATATAAAACTCCATTTCATATCATTAGTCCAATAAGATACAGAACAGTAGGATATAAAACTCCATTTCATTTCATTAGTCCAATAAGATACAGAACAGAAGGATATAAAACTCCATTTCATTTTACTTTTATATGACACAAGAATTTCAACAAATTAAATAATATAAGGTAACAATAATACATTTTTTCCCACAGGCTATTGGATCCATTTGCTGCTGGAGTAATAGTAAAAGAAGATGGTTTAGATTTGAGTGGGGTCGCAACACCCTCAGGTTTCATACCCCCACCCCCCTTCACAACAACTACTCCACCTGTAACAATACCACCCCCTTCCTGTGCAACGGTTACAGTACCGTCGTATCTGGAGGCGTCTGCTG
The DNA here is from genome assembly GCF_000327385.1 of Lottia gigantea. Classification (NCBI taxonomy): domain Eukaryota; kingdom Metazoa; phylum Mollusca; class Gastropoda; family Lottiidae; genus Lottia; species Lottia gigantea. The sequence continues at coordinate 1,407,106 of NW_008709663.1, read as the reverse complement.
GGGTCTGGTTTACTGGAGCTGATAATGAGAATCTGAATTACGACAGGACAAACATCCCTGCCAACATGTTCCGAACAAGGTAAACCTTTGTTAATTACAGTGAAACCTCTCCAAACCTACAAACTGTTACTGGAAAATGACAGATTATAGACCTTATTCAGGCATCAGCCATATTGAATCCAGAACGAGGCTCATACAGCAAACGAAAAAGGTGGTTTCACTGGTTATAAACCTAGGGCCAAACTTTATATTATCAACATAGCTTGATGAATTATGTATTATTGTTGTTTGTAATTATTTGTAAATCATGAATTTATCTGGTATTTCAGTACCTGATCGTACTTCTCTTTGGAGGAGTCCATTACTATAATACTTCTTCTATCGATTTTGATTGAAGGAATTGTCTTTATTCTATGATTTTTTTATCCTAGTCTACCATTGTGGTAGTGTATCGCGCGAAACAGACCATGCTTACTCTTTTCTTAACACCTGATGGTACTTCTTTTCTGGAGGCGTCAATTACTATACATATGTTACTTAATTGCTGGATGAGATTTTGATTAACGGAATTGTCATGCTTATACAGAATTTTATTACATGATCTTTCTTCATGTAATTGAAAAGACCTAAAGATCATTATAATGATAACAAACTTACTTCTGATTAAAATTTATTTTCAGTTTTATGATATTTATAACGTTTCAATCGTTCTCACCCAATGGTATCCTGTATTACATGGCCAATCAGAACACCAATCAAAACGAATATTTCATGGTATATCTACGAGACGGCTACATACATACTAAATTTAAAGGTAAACTAGAGGCCACAGGGGAGGTAATTGAGTATGATTTTAAATCAGATCTACGCTACAATGATGGAGTCAAGTATCAAGTAAGTTTTGTATTGTATTGGACACCATTATTTTCAAGACCCAAAAAGTTTGGCAACTCAAATTTCCACCTTTAAAGATGGGTTCCCTTATTTACATTTATGACAATGAAAATGCTAATACTTATATGAATAGAAAGTAGAGGTGTTCTAATGACTTGGAAAAATACCAGTTTGTGTCACATGTCCATAATTAATTCATAATTAGCTAAATTACAAGAGAATCACCAGCAGAATTCAAATGAGTGACTGATTAAGAAAGTTCAAAAGTCTCTGTTTTGTTTATCCAGACTGTACATACATGGACATTTATGATTGGTTAAAACTCTTAATTATATACAATAAGAACATAATGATATGATTAAGAATACATTATAATTCATTAGAAACACCAATTAATCAAATAGTTTGCTTAATTTGACACTAAAAAATAAGGAAATTATTATTAAGGTGTATTGTTCAATACCTTTCCAACATTGTGTGGGCCTAAAAAGTAAAATGTATTGACATGCCTGGATACAAATCACCTTTAATTTCGTTTCACTGTTTGTAGGTTGATATTCTGAGATTGAATAATTTCCTAGCATTGGTTGAAAAAACACGTAAAGATTACGCCAATAACGCTATAGAAACAACACAAGCCTCCACCTTAGATATTAATACTAATGTTTATATCGGAGGGATAAACCAGGCTGTTGGAAGAGCCATCTTACCTATTACAGTAAGTTGTTTCGTATTTGTTTTGAATGATTTAAGAATATCATTACTACTTTAACGTCTGGATTCCAATTCACGAAAAATAATAAGTTAGATTTGATTTACCGACTGAAAGGAGCACCTTCACTATCAGTTTGACCAATCATATCTTAGTTTCAGAAACAGAATTTTATTAGCTTACATAATCAGTAATAGTGTTTACTGCTCATCAAAATTTGAGTCTTCAAATCCAATGTGTATCCATAATTATTCACGTTTGAAAGTGAAAAATTAGACTCGAATTTTAGTTAAACTATAGAAAACACATTTATAGAAAACACATATACATATATAGAAATAGACAGTGAAATTTCTAGTTGGAGGTATATTTGAAAGAATTATGCAATTTTTGTACTTCTTAAGACTATTAAAGAACAATAAAGACCCAAATTAATCCCCGAAAATACTCACTGTTCCCCTTTAAATATGAAGACATTAGTTATCTCAAAATGTTTTTTATTTATGAAGTATTTTTGTTACAGGAAAACGTGAATTTTGTTGGTGCTGTTTATAACGTAGAATTAAAAATGGATCCTGTCTCATACACCTTCGACCTCAGGTAAAATATCATTCCATTAAAATATAGTCCATATTGGATGAGTTTACATACGTCTTAGATCTACCTCATCTTCAAAATGTCAAGCTATTACGAAGTTTGTACTTATACCTTGACTGCAATAGCCACTTATCTTGTATCACATCTTCACAATGCCCAGCTGTTACGAATTTTGTACATATACCTTGACTCATCTTCACAATGTCAAGCTATTACAAGGTCAAGGTATAAGTACAACGTTTGTAATAGTTTAACATTGCGAAGATGTGTCAAGGTATAAGTGAAATTGGATCTACCTGAGAAGGACCATTGAGGTGGATTTATTCAACTTGTTAACAACGTCACTGTTTTTGCCATGAGTTGGTCATCAGACCTTGTACTATTAAATCTGTCTCAAGACAATAAGGCTCCATAGCCAGTACTTATACAATCTGTATATTATAATTATAGGAATGCTACAGGACAAGAGGCAACAGGTCTGATCTATAAAAGTGCTGTTTATGGAGTTTCATTGACTGGTGTTAATTCATACATCAAATTAGGTTTGTAGTCTAGATGTTATTCTCAACTCTGTATCCTTGGAGAGTCCACATAGCTTATAACGTTTTCTCAACTCTGTATCTCTATCAGGGAGTCCACATAGTTAATAAGGTTTATTTGGTATTTAGGTTTGTCAACTCAGCATCCCTTTCAGAAAAAAATGAAAAGAAATGAATGGAGTTTTATGTACTACTTTTCTGCACCATGTGGGCTAATGAAGACGGGCAACGCCATGCAGGGTGCGATGAGGGAAATTTTGCCAGGACAGCGGCATTAACCTGCTCTTTTTCAATTTCCAACTGTCGAGGGATCTTTAACGTGCACATCCTGTAGCACACAGGGCCTCAGTTTATTGTTCAATGCAAACGATTAAAACGCTTTTTCCATGTCAGCCCCTCTTAATCCCTTTCAGAGAGTCCACATAGCTAATAATGTTTATGTAATAGTAAGCTCATAGTAAAGGGATTAAAAAGAGGTTTTCTTAATGTGTATCGGGGACACTGATAGTGCACCATTCCAATTTCCAATCAGACGTCTATGGTTCCTGCAATTCCACTTTCACAAAGGTGACCTCATCAAATGCTTTAGTGGAATCGCAAGAACCATAGACGTCTGATTGAAAATTAAAATGAATTAGTGTCACAAATTTATACAAAAATATTAGAAATCTTCTTGACTATCTAAAATAACTTTACATGATCTAACTTTCAGTCAAAATGTTAAATGATAAAGTTGCTGGGTTAGGTTGGAAATTTTGTTATTTATTTATTGTCACTTAAAGAACTCCACTTTTTATTTCAGAAAATCCTTTAAATGGCAACGAGTTATCATTTACTCTTGGTTATAGATCCATTCAAACAACCGTTAATCTATTAACTATTTACGAAACCAGTGGTAAATTTGTCGTCTTAGATTTACTCAACGGAAAGGTAAGTTAAAACATTAATAAAAATACAATATATATAGAGATTAGGAATTTTAGGTTGCAATATTGCAATTAAGTAATGTTACGAAAGCACAGGCACAGGATTTGGGTGATTGAAAGTAAGAGTTCATGTTTCTTCTGTGGGTGTCTCCACTTTCCATCCACGATCTGAAGAAATTTTTACATCCATGAGAAATAAATATTAATTCAATAAGATATAAAAAAGTAGGACATGAATAAATTTCTCTTTTGTTCATATGCCTAAAATCAATTTTTATATGCATAAAAATGTGGATGTATATTACCATTGCCCCTATCTGTCGATTAGTGAACATTTCTTGTGAAATCAATAGAGTCTACAGTTTTCATCCAATTTAAATGAAATTTGTTGTGATTATTTATATTGATGAGACCTTGGTCTTGTTCCGAGTTGATAATTTTTTGATGAACGGTTTTTGAGTTATATTGTGAAAAACTCAGCATAGATAACTGACAGTAAATATATATATATATATATGTATAAATTCACACTACAAATACATTATGAAGATCTTTAAAACGAGAAAATTCAATTTAGTCAATAAAGAATCTATTATCATTTCTGACAGCTGCCAGTGGGCGTATGTTACCTTGCCTGGCAAGCTATCTTTTGAAACTTTTATCCCCATTTAGAATACCAACTGCCCTGATGAGGATTCTGTATTCGAAACATGTTAGTAGCATGAGCAATTGTTAATTTAACATATGAAAATGTGATTAAAAATTTCTTTGTTTATTTCCAGATTCGAGTTTTACTTGCCAGCTCGACTTCCGGTGGTCAAAGTTTTATTTCCGTAAGTGAACAACAGATTAACGTGTGTGACAATGAACGCCATAATATCACTGTAGCCATTGGTCAGTTAGGCGTAGGAATACAGTTAGATACGTTCATTAACCAGGTGTTCCCGTATCCCATGGGATTAAATCCTCCATCTCTTCGCAACAGACCTGTCTATATCGGGGGGTTGGAAGGTATGTGAATTTTTAAAATTTATCTTATGTTGTTACGTGGCCCTTAAACATGTTCGAAACTAAAAAATATTTTTACCTTGTTTCTCTTTTCCCGACTTTTAACAAATGGATGTTCTCTTAATCATAAAAATAAACTATTTCATTCATTCCCATAGAGGACGAGATTTCCCTAATTTAGTTGCTTTCTTGCGAAATAAATTAGACCACACTTTCAGTCTGTTTCTATTAACTTTTATTTTTGATATAGCCGCTTCAGTTAGGGTCTAAAGACAGCCTTCATGTTTCCCTTAACCATATCCCCTCCTGAATAATAAAACTGTTGTATTTTCTAGACACGAGTCTGGTATTCCCCGATCCTGTGAGTAAAGAAAGTTTACGTGGATGTGTAGAGAGGTTCGTTCTTCAGGGAGTCGAGTATGATCTTACTCAACAGATTAAGAGTAGCAGTGGACTGACCTACGCTTGTCCTGTCTAGATTTGTATTTCTTTATTTCTAGGGTCTTATTCACACACAAACTTAACTGAAAATGAAAATGATTTAAGTATTCTCCTCTTCTGATTGGTCAATAAACTTGATTTAAAGGGACAGGTTGGAGGGTTGATTTTAGTCTTGATTAGAATGTAAATAGTCTTCAGAAGTACAAGAAATTCACATAATTCCTTAAGAAATACTTCAAACTAGGAATTTTACTCACTATTTCTCACTTTGATTGTTAAAATAATGACTCGTCAATTTAAGATACTCTGTGATATATAGAAAAGACAGAGTAAATCACAGAGTATCTTAAATTGACGAGTCATTATTTTAACAATTAAACTCAGATAATTCTGAACACACATAGATTTGAAGGCTCGAATTTCTACAGTGAGCTGTGAACACTATTACTAATTAGCTCAGCTGAAAAATTCCAGTTTCTGAGACAAAAGTATAACTGGTCAAATAAATGGCCTGTATGTCCCTTTAAAATGTAGTATGATTCATAGATCACATTACAGTATTTCCTAAAGTCTATATTTTAAGTTAAAATGATTTTAGTGTTCCAGTCATCTGATTGGCATTTAGGTGCAGGATCTGAGTTTTTACCCATTTTTTCAATAATTTGGTCAATCACTGAATTTGAGTTTTAATATTGTTATATTAAGAAAATAAATGACAGTTTTTCCTAAAATATGAAGTTTGTGAATAAGACCCCAGGATTGTTTTTTTTACTGTTTACTTTTCAATTTTAATTTTTAATTATTTGACTGTTTGATTCTTCACATTTGTGTCATTTAAAGGGATTTTAAAGAGGTTTTCTAACAGTTAATGTGTATCAGGGATAGTGATAGCATCAATTTGTATCATTCCAATTTTTAATCAGATGTCTGTGGTTCCTGCTATTCCACTAGAACTTAGTGTTTAACCATGTCACTATCTCTAAGGGATAGAACTACAGACATCTGATTGAAAATTGGAATGATGCAAATTGATACTATCACTATCCCTGATATACATAAACAGTTTAGAAAAACTCTTTAAAATCCCTTTAATATTTTTCATTATTCTTTAAATGTTTTCACATATTTTGTGATTTTTCATTTGGTGCTATTCATCTTTTTCCAATTTTATTTGCTTTTTAACTTTAAATTGTTAACTAATAATTGTTAACTAATAATTGTTAACTAATAATTGTTAACTAATAATTGTTAACTAATAATTGTTAACTAATAATTGTTAACTAATAATTGTTAACTAATAATTGTTAACTATTGATTGTTAACTAATAATTGTTAACTAATAATTGTTAACTATTGATTGTGTTTTTTGAGTTTGTTTACGGATTTAGAACATTAACAAAATCTTTAACATGATCCCAGGTAAGTTATCCAGATCAGATTTGGAAAGAATGACACCAGTCTATTTTTACTATCTTTATATATTTTTTCTATTTTTTAAGATGCTCTGATCTCAAATTAAATCTATTCTTTCAAACCTATTGTAAATTATATCATTTCCTCTCTGGATCTGGCTGTGATGGCTGGCGTAAATTTCAATCAAATCGAAGTTCATAAGACCTTGACCATTGTGAAGATGCCCCACTGTGGAAACTCTAGGTTAGACTCCTGATTTTACCCAGTCAGCCAATCTGACATTTTTGCATCTGTGGACAACTATACCACATTCTCTAAGAAACACAGAAGCTTGATTTTTTTCAGATTATTGATGGCTTTAAAATTCTAATAATGCATAAACATATTTTGTAATAAAATTTGAAATATTTCAACTCCAGTCCTAACATCAAATGTATTTATCCCACATCAATGTGGTTTACATTATTAGAATGCATTCTAAATTCTCTCTTAAACGATACGTGACACGGATGGTTTGCTATGAAAATTTATATCATTAATTTTGGATAAATTTTAAAAAATAAATACAAATTTTATGGTTTTGTCTCATAAAGTCCTAACGTGTTAAAATGATTGACAGGGTGTTAAGCGTGTTATACAACTTTGGTAACAAATCTATTGGTTTTACATATCTGATTATCTTCGTGAATTTATTTTTACTCTGTATTACTCAAATTATTACACTAGCCTACTTGGGATTGTTTTTGATTTTTTACATATGTTTCGAACTTTTACTTTAAAACACGGAATAGGTTTTACAAGACTCATATCTCTTTAATTTGACCTTTGTTGACCTTTTTGACCAGAAAATAAGTTATTGTGCTCGGCGAGATCTATTCAATAATATCTTCATTTTTATTGTGCGATTTTTATTATCAGTTTAAAGGTCCGTTTATACTGAGCGCGACTACGACCGCGAACGCGAACGCAAACGCGGCGTTCGCATTGGATTGCTTAACCTGATTTTGTATGAGGTCGTTTATACCAGGCGCGAACGCGAATGCGGTCGTTTTTCTGTTAGCGCGGAAAACCGCGGAGATTGCCTCCAGAGCGAATTTTGGGGAGGGTTTAAACCCTGCGTGCATTTTGTTTATTTAATGATATTTACATTCTTTAAATACTTCGTCAGACTATTCATCATGATCAGATGAAATATATTAAATTAACGACAGGTGATATCTCACTGCTACAGGTATATTATTTATAAAATTCTGATAATTTATATTCAAAGCTTCAAAGTTTGCTGAATTTTTCAAATTAATGATGAATTAATACCGAAAATGTCGAACATTTTATCACGAATGTCGAAAACTTGAAAACCATAGAAATCATTTTGACTAGACATTGAAGCGACCTAAATCATATTTGCAGACAAAACTAGTGAAATATTACCATCCGATTTTATTGTTTTGATTTTTTATTTGAATATTAAAATATATCATATTCAAAGTACAATTATTATATTTATCTTGAATTTTCTACAGAATAAAACAAAACAGTTTTAGCAGATTCATTCCAAGTAGAAACAACTTAGTCAGTGAGTTTAACACATGAATAAACCTAAAATGTTTAAATGTAAGAAAAAACAATAAATATCTCTTAAAACATGCGTTAACTTGTCATCTACCAACAACTACCTATTCTGTGATATCAGTTATCTAGAAGCGGATGTTAACTTGTCATCTACCAACAACTACCTAGTCTGTGATATCAGTTATCTAGAAGCGGATACTAACTTGTCATCTACCAACAACTACCTAGTCTGTGATATCAGTTATCTAGAAGCGGATACTAACTTGTCATCTACCAACAACTACCTAGTCTGTGATATCAGTATCTACTAGAAGTGGATGTTAACTTGTCATCTACCAACAACTGTCTGTGATATCAGTATCTACTAGAAGTGGATGTTAACTTGTCATCTACCAACAACTACCTAGTCTGTGATATCAGTATCTACTAGAAGTGGATGTTAACTTGTCATCTACCAACAACTACCTAGTCTGTGATATCAGTTATCTAGAAGCGGATGTTAACTTGTCATCTACCAACAACTACCTAGTCTGTGATATCAGTTATCTAGAAGCAGACGTTAACTTGTCATCTAACAACAACTACCTAGTCTGTGATATCAGTTATCTAGAAGCGGACGTTAACTTGTCATCTACCAACAACTACCTAGTCTGTGATATCAGTTATGTAGAAGCAGACGTTAACTTGTCATCTAACAACAACTACCTAGTCTGTGATATCAGTTATCTAGAAGCGGATGTTAACTTGTCATCTACCAACAACTACCTAGTCTGTGATATCAGTTATGTAGAAGCAGACGTTAACTTGTCATCTAACAACAACTACCTAGTCTGTGATATCAGTTATGTAGAAGCAGACGTTAACTTGTCATCTAACAACAACTACCTAGTCTGTGATATCAGTTATCTAGAAGCGGATGTTAACTTGTCAACTACCAACAACTACCTAGTCTGTGATATCAGTTATCTAGAAGCGGATGTTAACTTGTCATCTACCAACAACTACCTAGTCTGTGATATCAGTTATCTAGAAACGGATGCTAACTTGTCATCTACCTACCTACCTACCTATTTTTATTCTTTTTTTTAAGAGTGACATTCGTTTTTGATTGAAATGAATGATTAAATTTGAAACTGTCTGCATGAAGTCTGGATGTCGATTTTAAGGTCTGACATTATGATGTATTTTGTGGTCTGCATGATGTATCGTCTGAGGGGGTGGGCAATCAAAAAAATATCTTTACTATTTAAAGTCGTGCTGGAAACATGGGTATATTGTTAGACTCTCACGAACAGATCCTATCAATTATCTTAATGATATATTTTTGTATTTTATGACAGTCGTTATCAATCGAGACATTTGTTATATAATTTTTATTGTTTTAATATTAATAGAAGCATGGTACAGACGCCAGTTATGAGGCGCAAATAAAAAAAAGAAAAAGAAAAATGAAATGAATGGAGTTTTACGTCCTCCTTTTTCTGCACCTATATTGGCCAATGTAGACGGGCAACACCATGCAGTATGCAATGAGGTAAATTTTGTCAAGACAGAGGCATTAGCCTGCTCTTTTCAATTTCCAACTGTCGAACGATCTATAACGTGCACAGCCTGTAGCTTAGATTATTGTACCATCCAAACGACTAGACGTTTCTATCACGACAGCCCCTCTTACCTGCATCAATGACAGGGGGAAACCGCATTGAAAAATACTAAGGTATAATCTCGACCTATGCCGGGATTGAACGATTGTCATTCAAGTTAGTGAGCAAGTGTCTAACCCACTAGGCTACGGTGGCATTTCTAAGGCATATACCCCCCAGAAAAGAGGTTGGTCCTATATTGCATTGCTATGGTTATAAAAACAAATATTCAATATAAGATTTTGCATTTACTGAATTCTAAAATGGGGTATAATTTGGACCCTTTTCATTCACAAAACACATGTCTATAATATAAATTATATTTGAATGAGTCATAAACCACGCTAACTTGAGAAATATTTCTGTCTATGGGACATCCATAAATGTCTCTTTTCCAAAATTTTGACAAGTTTATCCGCCACTTAGCGTTTTTTCATAATATTTACATTGACATAAATCGGGTCATACATAGCCTACTTGAATTCCAGATTCGAATGAATTTGTTGATTTGTTTGGAATAGAGTTGGGCGATATGACGATATTATCGAAAAAACCGGTATGAGAAAAAAAAAGGGGGACGATACGATATGGCATTTATTCTATACCGTTATACCGTTGTTTAACGATATTTTCGCGATATCAGAGATTTGGCACTGAACTCAAAGAAACGTTAACCAACTTCATCAATATATTCTTCAATTCGGTCGGTAATATTATCTGATCAGTTTGGGGATTATATTTTATAAAATGGACCAAAATGACTGTTTAGAAACTGTTTATATTGAGTAAAATCTCAGCAAGTATGAAAAAAGGTTTGTGGCTTCACGAGCTTATAGCTTATAATGTTTATTTGGTATTTAAGGTTGTGACTCCGCATCCCTTTCAGAGAGTCCACATAGCTAATAATGTTTATTTGGTATTTTGGTTTGTCAACTCAGCATTTTTTTTCAGAGAGTCTACATAGCTAATAATGGTATTTTGGTTTGTCAACTCAGCATTTTTTTTCAGAGAGTCTACATAGCTAATAATGCTAATTTGGTATATCCAAATACATAGAAGTGCATCCGTTTTTTTTTCAGGTTGACGTAAAATTCGACTTTACTTCCTAGAGGTTCGATCAGAGTATCGCCATCACCGCTATCACCGCCATCACCGCTATTACCGCAATCGTGGTTTAAAGGGAAAGGCTGATCTCTGACTCATCCCAAAATCAAAACATTTCTAATCGGTGAAACCATTAATAATACATATTCCGGATTTCTTACTTATCCCTAATCACGTGACCTGGTTGACCGGAAATTCCTTAGTCCGGATGAAGGATAGTATTGACTTGCTGACGTGACTGGTAATTGCGGAGTTGGGAAATTAGGTCAATGCGTTAAAAGGGTGTTACCTCGCAGTTTTCAAAAGCCATGCATTCAAATTTTGGAATTTTTAAGGAAAGAAAAGAAACAACTATATTTTACAAGGATAACAACTGAGTTCAGCTAGTATCCTTGCTGGTCCTTCGTAGTAACCTTGCTGGTCCTTCGTCAAACCTCTTAGCAATGATCTTTCCGGACAGGAATGAAATGATTAAATGAATGAGAAGGAAACATGAAATGAAATGATGATTAAAGTTAAAGGGACAGTTTCGCCATGTTTTGACTAATCGTACCTTAGTCTCAGATACTGAATTTTTTAGCTCCTTTTTAGGTATTTTTGAAGGAATAATGCGATTTTCGTATATTTTCTAGTACTTCTGAAGTAATCAAAATCCAAATCATCCCTTGTAAATGGCGAATCTGTCCCTTTAAATGGTCTGTAAGACAGGCCTGTATTCAAAAGGAAAGTCTATTAAAACATATTATATCCTCTTAAATTAATTAAGTTTGATTATTTATTTTTTGAAAGATGTAGGCCTAAGGTTTACTTGAATTGACAAATATCGTCGAACAAACTATCGCTTCTTTATGTGTTATCAAATCTAAAATCCGACAAAACAGTAAAAAATCAATGAGGTAGAAATGGAATGAGACCCAGCTGTAAAGGGAATAGATATTCCGGGAAAGATTTTGGTTAAGGACCAGCTGGTAGAAAGGATTCTTAATTCCTTGCAAAATATAGTTGTAGTGGTTTCTACTTATCTTTCTGTGAGTCCTTTTGATCTCTTTTTACACAAACCAGTAAAAAGGTTAATGTTCTCTTTTTCACCGAGTAAAAGAAGTTCAGGGTATGAATTATTTTTGTTAATTTATGTTTGTGTGTTCATTTGTATTTATCAGATCGTTACAAATCCACAATAAAAAAATTATAAAACAGCAAACAGCCGAACAAAAAATGATGAATTTGTTAACTTAATTCTAGATCTTTTTATAAACCAGAAATATACAAAATAAGAGTCAAAACACAAGAAGATAGCTATTAATCGAAAATGTCAAAACATAAGACCGTTTTTAGACATTGAAAGAGATAAATTAACTTTGCGGATATTTTCGGTATTTAACGAAGGCGGGATTTACCGAAGACTTTTCTCAAAAATCACCGAAATTTACCGAAGTTTTTAACAGACATCTCCGAAATAAACCGGAGTTTATTTACAAACTTCTCCGGAATTTACCGAAACCATTCTTCAAGAATCTCCGCAATTTACCAAAGCCTTTGGCTATCTTTGACTAATGATAATAATAATAATAATAATTTTATTTATTTGACCATAAGGCAAAAAGCCTATAGTTCACTAATATATATACAGTTCATAGTTTACAATATAATTATGTACAATATTCGATGTTTTATAATTAAACAAATAAAAATATATATATAAATCATTAAGTTAGTAGGTGAACTAATAAACGAATGTATCATATTTAAACTGCAATACCATATTTGTTTAAAGCTGTATTTTCAAAATAATTAAAATAAGAATAATTGTAACCCTTAGACACTCAACATTTCATTTCTTATGCCCATTGCCTTTTTTATATAAATAGCCAGGTTATACACAGTCAATTGATTTTCGGAACGAAATAACTGATGTAAATTTGTATCAGTTGGATGATTACAGTAATATGAGGGAATAAAATTACGTCTTAGATCAGATAACATTGGACATATCAAAATAAAATGTAATTCTTTGACTAGTGTATTCAATTTCTATTTTAGACATTTTACAAAGTATCAACAATATATAACTGATTTGAAATTTTATTTGTATAAATACATCTGGTGATTGGTTTCATCCAGCTAGTACCAGAAAAACTAATCCTCTTGACTGGTGTTGACGCCAAAATTTACTCTGTCACCTTATAATAATAGTGAACTGTAAATTATGCTGATATATTACAAAATTAAATATCTAGTTAACTACTTCTCGGGAAGTCACCAAATTCCCGTGGGACTTCGTGGGAATGAACCGCGTTGACGCCAAAATTTACTCTGTCACCTTTTACATTTGGCAGTCTTATCACCCCTAACTTAAAGATGTTTAGTTGTTGTTTTTCAGCTATAGCAAGTATAGGTCTACTGCATTATTTCAATAATTAATATATAAACAGATAATATGAAACATTTATACATAATAAATACAATTGTACAAATATTCAGGAGATACAAATTGCTTTTAATAACATCAGTGTTTCAACGAAAATTTCTCCTCTCTATCTCTTTCTATAGACCTATTACAAAACTTTGTTGTTGTTTTTTTTTTACTTTATCGTCTTTCAATATCAAAATAGACGCCAAGTCAAGTTTAGACTTAACTTGAACTTTATTTCAAAGTAATTAACAAAGAAAATGGTTTCCATAGGAAAATAGTAAGGTCGAAGTAATTAATCATGATTAATAATACAGATTAAATTAATAAACTGCAAATCATATGAATTAATCCTAGCTTAACATGGTAAATCTACATACTTATACATATATAATATAATAGTGAACTGTAAATTATGCTGATATATTACAAAATTAAATATCTAGTTAACTACATCTATTGTCCTCTGTTTCATTATGCCAAAATAATGATGAGGTATGAGGTTTGTTCAGCTGTAGGTAATCACAGCAGGTATTTATATATCCTTTCGTATCCATATATATAATCTCATTAGATTCAATTCACCTGGAAAGTGGCGACAGGTATTGTTGGTTAATTAGGCTGAATTGTTGATCAACGAACTGCGGAAATTAATCTTCAGTCGTAATCCCAACAAATACGAATTAGATTGGCCAACACAATACTTTAATCTAATCAACAGCTTTATTGTGGTAAGGGCTAGAGTTATATAAATCTGTCCTAAAAGGAGGCCGTATATCTGAACTAGATGATATTTTGTGGGGACCCAAACGGGCATTGGTCGTATCAAGGAGAAGTATTCCAAGTTTGCCTACGATAACCAGTCTTAAGAAAAATAAGAATTATTCGACGTTTTGATTCAATTTTATTTTTTATAACAGAAACAGGACTATAAGATTCAGATCTGATCAACAAAAACCTGGATGATTGAAACACGTTTTGAATAACCATCATCGTTTCCATCAATAATTTAAAGAAATCACATTTTGAGAGTCTTCGAGGTAAGAATAATATTTTTAATTTGTTAGATTATATAGATTACCACCCGACCCCCTTCCCTTTCCCCGTAACAGGCCTGATTAATTGTTGACAAATTGAATTTGAAATTTTTCTTTCAACAGAGGTACGAGAGTGTTACTTCTGACATGCTTTCTAAATTGTTATTCAGAAACGAATCCTATATGACACACTGTGATTGGTTGAAAGTAACTTCATCAGAACGGAACTGTGGTAAAAAAAAAAACTTGTTAGATTAAAAGGGAGACAAAAATAATCAGGAATAAAGTACAACATTGAAACTGGGGCAATGCAGACGGGGAGATATGACAGAATCAAACTTATCTATTGAAGATATTGCAAAACATCGAGCACAATAACACCCTTTGTTACATTCTTACTCTTTCAACTCGATCTATCAACCAAAAAATAATATCTCGTGAACGTAACCTAACCTCGTCAGTTCAGCAATTAAAACGCAATTTTCCAAGCCAAGATTCAATTTATCATCATAAATATATATTTAGATATGTTCATGTTCAAATAAAGCTTATAATTGAAACTGTTGTCTATCACTCGAATTGCAAAGTCACATTCGGTGGATTAATGGCCCGAATAAAACAAATTTGAAGGCTAATAAAAGAGACACTAACACAAATGGCGTTTGTAACGTAATGTTCCTGGTAGATATAGATGTATATATTATATATGGATATATTCTCTCTGTAATGCATTTGTAGCAAAGTTAGATAATGTTACTGAAATACAGGCATTCGTAACTATGTAAGAATTTGTGACCAAACAAGAACTTTCACAACAATCTTAGGTTTTTAGTATTATACAGAGGCATTGAAATCAATGCTATAAGCACCATTTATACAACAAAGGCATTGGCAAAAACGCTTGTCGCATCTGTGATAAGACAAAGGCATTGGCATTAACTAGTAGCATCTGTAATTAGAATACAAAGGAACCTGCAACAACGTTAGTAGCATCAGCAGTAATACAAAGGAATCAGCAACAACGCTAGTAGCATCAGCAGTAATACAAAGGAATCAGAAACAACGCTAGTAGCATCAGCAGTAATACAAAGGAATCAGCAACAACGCTAGTAGCATCAGCAGTAATACAAAGGAATCAGCAACAACGCTAGTAGCATCAGCAGTAATACAAAGGAATCAGCAACAACGCTAGTAGCATCAGCAGTAATACAAAGGAACCTGCAACAACGTTAGTAGCATCAATTACAAGACAAATACATTGGCAATAACGCTAGTAGCGTCTGATAAGACAAAGGCCTTGGCAAAAACGTTAGTAGCATCAGTTACAAGACAAAGGCAATTGCAATAACGCTTGAAACATCGGTAATTAGACAAAGGCATTGTCAACAATGCTAGTAGCATCAGTTATAAAACAAAGGCATTGCCAACAACGCTAATAGCATCAGTTATAAAACAAAGGCATTGCTAACAACGCAAGTAGCATCAGTGATAAGACAGAGGCATTGGCAACAACACTAGTAGCATGAGCGATAAGACAGGGGCATTGCCAACAACGCTAGTAGCATCCGTTATAAGACAAAGGTATTGGCAATAACGCTAGTAGCACCAGTTATAAAACAAAGGCATTGTCAACAAGGGAAGTAGCATAAGGAATAAAACAAAGGCATTGGCAACAACGCTAGTAACGTCTGATAAGACAAAGGCATTTGCAACAACGCTAGTTGCATCATTAATAAGACAAAGGCATTGGCTACGACGTTACCCTCTTAATGAATGAATTGGAAATGAATAACAAACTGTCGAAGGAAAATTTGAAATGCAAATCTTGTTGCACGAAGTCATTTGTAAAAAATATATAGGACTTATGTCAATACAAAGTCATGCAAAATTGAGACAAAGGCATCCGTAATGATTAGAATATTGTAAAAATTGAGATGTAGTAGGACTAAGATAGAGGTTAAAGTTCAGGTATACTGTAAGATTAATGTAAAAGACGTGCACGAGAGGTAATTTGTAGGATATTAGCGTCAGCGTGTACCAAAACGGCGCAGACGATCATATTCTTGTATCAATCATTAATTTTCCCACCTTGTAGATGACAGACAATACGCCCCGGGCTATACACCTCGGATGGCTGTTTTAGTATTATTGTTCTCGTTAAACCGAGCTCAACACTGTTCTACCTTAACCCATTCACGTCATTAGAACGGAATTCCGCCTAAAAAATTGACACATCTTTGTTTTTCTAATTCGGAAAAAATATCATTTATCATTCTTAATTTGGATATAAAAGGATTTATTCAGTGTTATATATTCAGTTGGTAATTACTCGGCTCGCGAATCAACACGGTGTGTGTTTTGTATCGTTACTCTACTTCTCAATTGTGGTATAGATATTGTTTGAAAAGCAGAAGAAGAACTTTACAGTAATATATATTTTTTGGAGATTTTTTTGAGACATTTCTTGATACTGTTTTTAAGGAGATAACAAGTGAAACTAGTCTTCCTAGACCGCTGCTGAAACTGAGACTTTTCCTGTTATATAATAATTGTGAATTGAAATCAACCTTCTAGAAAATTCTAACCATCCTTTGCTTGAAGAAAGAAAACCAAAACATTTTCACAGTCAATTACATAAAGGTGTTTTGAGGAGACTTACTACTCGATAAGAATCTAATATCAAAACATGCATTTGTCAAACAGTGCCGTTATATTTGCCGCCGTCTGCTGTGCTCTGGTCTCATCTTACCCTACAAGCCAACCGAAGAAAGGTAAAAAACTCGATATACTATTCAACATTTTCCCAGCATATCCATTCGAAGCCAAGAAGTGTGAAAATGGCTGCGATCTTTTCCCACATTATTGTGAGGGTAAAACGCGATGTGCACATGATCCAGTACAGTGCAAATTTACGTGTGTTCCCTTGGACCCACCTTCCAAATATCTAAAAGCGTTTGCTCATCTGTCGGGTAACACTGTGGAAAGTCTACCAGTCACCAAATCTTGGTACAACAACAGGCTTAACCGAAAGAGACGCTCAACTCTCAACCCCTGAAGACAATTTGGTTTTTATTTCTTTTTAATAATTTCACGCCAGTTGTTATCATTGAAACCGACGAAGAAAATGGCTGGGAGATTAGAAAAGAGTTGGAACACTGATAATGTGCGGACTGGCGAAGAGGACCTGTTAATTTTAAACTTCCCGCTTCCTTATTGAACGTCTGTTTATTAAGTGATTTCCCGCTCTACAGAAAACAACGACGTCACGTACTTCAGACGACGCCATTTATGACGTCACGTTCTTTCGACGGCGCCATCAATGACGTCACGTTCCACCGTCGGTGTCACCAATGACGTCGAGACAACAATGTATGTCTGCACATTTATATCATGAATTGTGAATTGATTGGACGCAGACGACAATGGTAAAAACGTGACGAAGCGATCATAACTGATTAATGTGCTGAAGTGTTATTATGATTTATTTTAAAGTGACGTGAAGGATAAGACAGGGCTATAGTTGGGTATTTATGAGAAACAATTAATCATTAACAATGACCATTTCAAATGATTATCTAGACCAAATTAAATTCCAGTAAATGGCCACATATAGGCCTACAATAACAGTAGCTATGGTAACTCTGCGTATGGTAGCCTACTACTTCCGGCGTAGGCTTCTCAGACAGCTGCTTTCCACTTCCACAGGTCCATTGTGACTCCAGACCTTACGTAACTGTTGAAGGAGTGAGAAAGGCTTCAAGTGCTGTGGGCTCAAGTAGCCTGTCGGAATATTATGATTACTAAGTCACTCATATACGAAATCCATCATCATATCATTTTGTAAAATATACTTAATAAAATCTCATCATTCTAGTCAAGTTTGTTTTGATGTTCCCATCTATATTATAGTTATATTTGTGGTGGTATACTTGGTTTTACCCGATGCCCTGAAAAGGAGGGAGCGGAAGAGGGGGTGGGGGTGTCTGTCGGAGTAGACAGCAGCAGTGTTTTAACTTAGACATGTAGGGAAGGAGGGAGAGGGGCTGTTGGAGCAGACTGTTGTATAACTGGACATTAAGCTGACCTGTCCAGCTGTCATGTTGGTCATTTGTATCACAATGTCACCGGGTCAACGCCGGGTCAGTTGTAACCTCGAAATAACTTCGGGTCAACTTTTCGAATTCCAACTAGTTGTAATGTAATGTTGTGGTAACAAAATGAAGTGAAACAAAGCTTACCTTACACTCTACTGTACTATTGAACGGAGTTGAACACCCATACTCAATAAAGGGCTGCAATTATTGCCGTCGCCGTTATTTTCTCGCTTTAGAATTGACTGAAATATCTGAGATAGCCCGAATTTCTAACCTAGTTATGAGATTTTTGCCCGAAAACATACTTTCGGGGCTGCTCCGCCACTGGCCTTCGTGAAAAAATCATATATTTTATAAATTTCTATTTCTGATAATCATTACTGCTTATTATAGTGGTACTTATATATTGTTCTGTATCCAATTCGACTAATGGTGAGAATGGAAATATGCAATGAAATGAATATCCATCACCAATTGAAATCTAAAAAAACTAGGCTAATTTCCCTCTCCTGACAAAATCTCTATCATTTCTTCATGTAAAGTATGACAACTCATTTTCAAAAGTTTTTTTGTGTGGTTTTATGCCTTAAAAAGAAAACAGTGACGACACCAAACTGTCTTGTTATAGCAACGGTATACACATTGCTGTTCATTTCATGGCAATGTTCATTAGATATGATCTGAATGGAGTTTTACGTCTTTTTCTGCACTTAATTGGGTCAATGAAGACGGGCAATGAGGGAACGCCAAAACAGCAGCATTAACCTACACTTTCTCGATTTCCGACTGATTGAAATATGAGATAGAAAAACACAAGTTTTATATACATTATATACCTATAATGTTAGTGTAGGTCAATAAGATCCAGTATTTATTTAGACCTGGTTAAACATATACAGGGTTTGAATATATATACCAATAACCTTATTGAACACCAAACAAACTTCAACTCTCATAAAGGTATCTGATAAATATACAATATTATGCCTATGTGGACGCTCTACAAAGGAGTGCCTAGTTCACAAACCTAAATACCAAATGCATAATTATGTGAACTCTATAATGGTGTCACATAGACAAAGCTGTGTGGACGCTCTGTTAGGGATGTCAAGTGGAAAAACCCAATACCAAATACACAATATTATAGCTATGTGAACTCTCATAAAGGAGTGCCAAGTTAAAAAAAACCCGAATACCCAATGCACAATATGATAGCTATGTGGACTCTCTTCAAGGGATGCTTGGTTGACAAACCTAAACACCATAGCTATGTGGACTCTCTGTTAAGGATGTCAAGTGGAGAAACCCAATATTATTATGGTTGTGTGTACACTCTTCAAGGTGTGCCAAGTTCCTAAACCTAAATACCAAATATACAATATATGTGGACGCTTTTCAACAGGTGTCGAGTTGATTGGTATTGGCTATACACCATTATAGTATATGGGCTTTGCATAAGGGATGCCGAGTTAATCCAGAAGAGGTGGACTTGAATCTCAGCTGATTTAGAACAACTGCCTTCGTAATCGGCTATCTTCTTGATCATAACTATTTGGCGCCCATCGTGGATTTATGCTAAATAGTATGTTGTCAGAGATATATCCAAACGATCCCAACTACAGTGGTTTCTTTTGCAATTTGCTTTAGGTAAAAAATCATGGTTACCAAATGAAAAAGTTTAGGTTGCCCGGCGACCTTTAATAAGTTACCTTGTATCACACTCATTTCATCTTCGGGGCTAGAATGCTGCTAAATACAATGTTCACCTCACCGAATGGTTAAGGTTGAGCCGAATTCAAGTATCGTTGTTCCAGTCGATCCAGCTCTATATGGGTTAGTTGAGATTTTCTAAGGACAGGACAGGACAGGTGGTTTGGATTTCGGAAATTAAGTTTTTGAATAAATTTTCAATATTAGGACTTGATGTGTATGAAAATGAAATGTAATGCATGGTGTTTACGTCCTTCTTTTCTGTATCCGATTGAAGGGCAGCTGAAAGCAGTGTGCAAAGAGGGACATTTTTCTAGGACAACGGCATCAGCCTACCCTGTTTCAATTTCTAACGTGCCTGTAGCCCATGAGGCCTCACGAGACACTTCCTCCCATCAATTCATCCCTACCTCTCCCCGATCCCCCGGACCTACCCCCGACCTGATAGGTATACAAGAGGTCAATATGACGATCTATCAAAATCACCATTGAATCACATCTGTTCAATAGAAGACGGTCTATATGTCTCAATATTCCTTTGACCACAGATAAACAGTGAAACCAAACACTTTTCAAATACGACAACCATTGAAATACAAATTTATTTTAAAAGGGCTATACATGGAAGTTTCTGATATAGACCATATTTTACAATATGAGCTCAGATGCGCTGGTTCAATGTCTCAAGATTCATGGGGGCCCGTGGACTGGTTTGGGACCGTACCCCGGGAAATTCGTTTTTTAACACATGCTCTCCTTTTTTTCAAGGGTTGGGGTCCCATGGTTCAACCAGTTACTATCTTAGTTGAGCCACTGCGCTGTTCAATACTATTCATGAAAATATCGAAATATTGACCAGATTATGACGTCACGATCGCAAGTACTACTAAGCTGAAAGGCCTTGGTGTCCTAACTAGTATGCTGATGAAATGAGTCAGATGGTTACGTCGTGTTGTTCCAGAAGGCAGACCTGACCAAACTGACGAAATCCAAATACACCTGACCTTCATCCATTGAGATTGTTTGAAGTGGATCATATAATATTGATCAAAATCATAATAATATTTTATTTAAACTTGTTGAGGTCATAAGTCAAAAAATGAATAAGGAAAGGCTAAGGCAGTAACAATCAAGAATCGAGAATATTTGGTTCATTGAGGGTGGAAAAGCAAATGTCATAATAGAAAACTTGATGCAAAACTGGCAAGACAGAACAAACAGAATTCTTACTCAGAGACATGTTAACAATGTCGAGCTATTACAAACCTCGTCTTATACCTTGGCACATCTTCACAATGTCAAGCTATTACAAACCTCGTCTAATACCTTGACACATCTTTACAATGTCAAGCTATTACAAACCTCGTCTTATACCTTGGCACATCTTCACAATGTCAAGCTATTACAAACCTCGTCTTCTACTTTGACACATCTTCACAAGCTATTACAAACCTTGGTTGGTTGGTTGATAGATGACAAATTAAAGTTCGGTCCCAGCGGCCCCGAGGCCCACAATCGAAATTTTTTTCGTGAGATATGCCTTTTCATCGTAAAAATGTAAAAAAGTTATAGAATATTTTTTCAAATTGCATAACATGTAGGATTTAAGCCATTGTAGCCGCCACTGACATGAAATCAAACTGCCAAATAAGGGCATGATATATGTCTAAGCTGTCTAGGGGTGAATCTCAAGGATAGTGTAGAGTGGTAGAGCATGCTCGATATTTTATTAAAATATCCTTATAAGGACATAGTATCTGTCTAGAGTCAAACATGACGAAAGCTAGTCAACCTTGACCTGTCTTGTGACTAACACCGAAATTTTCCACTGGCCTATAAAGACCTTGTGAAATGAAATGAATGGAAATTAAAATCCTGCTTTTCTGAACATTAGTGGGTTAATGAAAACGGGCAACGCCATGCAGTGTGTAACGAGGAAATATTTGACAGGGCAGTCGTATTAGTCTATTAAGCAGCGTAGGCTATGCATCTGAACACCTGATACCATTTTTCATTATGAAATACTTACTCATTGTGAAAAGTTCATTAGTTGATACTAATGTTTCTCCAGTATGTTATTTCGATTTAGGGTTTTGTTTTGCGGGTTGGATCGTTAGTATGTGGCTTATTTATACTTCGATTTTCAACTATATAGGGTATGGATGGCTGTTGCGAGGAACGGTGAAATAAAACCAAACCATGCAGGCTGGTCCCAGAATACAGTGTGATAGGGTGTGATAGTTATCTGTCTAGCTAGAGTGACGAAGGGTAACCCACATAATAACATATCCATATAAGGAATATTTCTGTCTAGCTCGGGTGAAATCTGAGCTAAGGAAATATTTGTCTATCGTGTGAAAGCCTATATTATATCTAGTAGAGCTTGCTAGATCAATACGACCCTGAAAAATAAAAATACTTAATGGTTGATAGTCGAGAATTTCAATTTAGAAAAACACGCTGAGAACAAAACAGGATTCCATGAAAAACACCAAATTTATGAAAATAAAATCCTTGCATTATGCCCTATTTTAGACACAATAATTTGAATTTTGAATTTGACGATCTCTGGTTGTTTTGATGGAGTGTGGCTCCATAAATTTAGTTTCACCAAAAGGGCAATTTCCTTATTTAGAAGGAATAAAATGCTTATTATGTCATGTAGTTTTTGCAATTGATAGTGGTCTGAAAATATAAAACTATTTTAGTCATATCTATACAATTATTTTGACAATAAAGTCAAAATCAGTCTTGGTGAGTTTCTGGATACACTGAGCCCGTCGGTTAAAATTTGTTCAACTAATTAGAAAATCTGACCCTTAAATCATTAAAATTAGACCAAACTATCGTTCCGTTTTTTTTTTTTTTTTTTTTGATTTAGCCACTTCAGTAAGGCGACACCACCAGCCAATCAAAATCTTTCCCTCTTCAACGCTGGGATTTGGTGACGCGAACGAAGGTGTATTCTGAGAAGCATTAGACACTGCAGTGGCTATATTAAAAATTAGAAATAAAAAAAACGGTACGAAAGTTTGGTCTAATTTTAATAATAGTGACTATGTATTTGATTGCAGACCATCCTACTTTAACAAGAGAAATATTTATTTTTGGGTGAAAAAAAAACTGATGAAAGTAAGTCAAGCGTTACCTGCCTTGTGACGAGCTGTCATTTTCTATAAATAGATTATACTGTATATGGATCAACAATGATCTTCGGAATGTAAATACACCTCGAGTATAAATTCAAGAGCACTTTTTATCCTTGGCATAATTTCTATATTCGAAATATTAATATTAATACACTGTACAGGTAGGCCAGAACTTTTAACCTTTTTTCACTCTTCTTTTCTGTTTGTATGCAGACGAATTAGAGTTTATTCAACTTGTAAATTTTTTCTCTAACTATATTTTACAAATTACTGTAATTAAAATATTTGTATTCGATTTCTCCAACTTTTTTTTATTTTGCAAAAAAAAAGGACTCATTTTTTTAATTGAAGATTTGGCTTTTCGAAATATTAAAATAAGAGTATTTGATATCAATATGAAGCAGGCCATGCTTACTCTTTCCGAAACACTTGATGGTACTTCTCTATTCACAGTCCTCTACTATGCAACCTTTACTGTCTATTTTGCCATTCTTTGGATGATATTTTGATTCAGGGACTTGTCCAGCTTGTACGAATTTTTATTAAATTTTTCCGTTGATAGAGGATAAGTTGGGATTGCACATTGGACCACTAGATTTCAATATTTATGTTTAAAATTTATGAAATCCCCAAGTTTTCATCTACATCCTATTAAGATCGGTATCGAAATAAAGGGACACTGGTAGCAGCGTTTTTTGTGTCCCAGACAGAGGCGGAGGCCAGGTTAACGTCCTAAAGGGGGGGGGGGGGGGGGATTATCNTGTGATTGCCTGATTTTCTAACCTAGTTATGAGATTTTTGCCTTAAAAACTTTGGCTGCATGAATTTCTGACGATGTCATTTTGACCTACATTATGAAAAGAGCCAAGTAAAAAAGGGTGACCGCCAGGTTCGATATTTTATATTACTAATTTGAAGTAAATTTTCATGATCTGAGATTAATAAAGCTGGGAGGGTATAGGCCAGGGTTGCCTTTTGGGGTAGTTTAGATTTAATATTTATATATATGACTATTTAACTAGTTATCAATATGGTATCATTTGAAATGTTGGAGAGATCTTTCCAATTGTTGTAATTGACAAAAAAGGGCATGTGTTAGGGATCTCTTTTTGAGCCATCTTTTTTTATTATACATGTACATGTAAATTACTATCACCCATGTGGCCTTTGTATTTTTCACAGATCCAAGCTTCAAATCGATTTTTACCAAACATATCATCATCACAGTCATCATATCAACTGTATATGCCAGGGTTGTCTTTTACAACCTTCGCTATTCCGTATTGAAACAAATGACTATGGACTGATATCCAACTCCTTTACATTTCTAACAGATTCAAATAAGGAATCGATATTTTCGAACAAGTTTAAACAAACAAAATGGGCATATGCAAGAACTGTCTTAAAGGTCTTCGTTATCCGTTGTTAAAATAAAATAGTAAAATGTCACTAAATTCCATATTTTGTATCGATTTTCTAGGATTATTTTGAAATAATAAGGAAAGATGTAGAGCAAGGTCATGTATTAATACCTTCGTCATTCTGTTTATTTGGAAAAGACTGAATAGAAATTGACCTCTGTGTATTCACACTTGACAGCTTGTTTGCTTTACTATGAAAAGTAGAATATGGGACTGTACGGGCTATAGTACTATTGACTAATAACGGACTTATATCTATGGGAAATATTTAATTCTATTCACTGTCGTTCTGCTTTGAGGGTTGGTTAGGGTATTATTGCTTAATGAGAACTAAGTAAACTTATGATAGTAGAGGAGACAAGTTGTCTGATGATGTCTACTTGTCAAATTAACTCTTGTATAAAATAACAAATTTACTGTACGTATTGCTTAATTTAGGACAACGTTTCACTAGATTACACTGTCGTTCTGAGAGGTTGGTTGGGGTATAATAAACTTAATCACTAAATTACAATATTGTTTTACTGCATTAAGGAGTTGGCCGGAGTATTATTGCTTAATGAAAATTAAATAAACTTATGTCAAGTTGTCTGATGAAATCTTCATGTCAAATTTAGTCTTTTATTAATTGATATGAATATTTCATAATATTGAACACAGCGTTTCATCAAATTACACTGTCGTTCGAGAGGTTGACTCAGTGCTTAATGAGATATAATTCTAAAAATTAAAATAAAGTACGGTTCCAGTTGGCTGATTTCTACCTTTGCCTCGAAAGGCAGCAAATTACATCGCTACAATTGGGCTTTATTGTTTAGTACTTTTGGGTGTATCGTAGCCTATATTATAAACAATTTAAAATTGTATTAAATCAGTTTATATGATATACCACTCCTGCGTTTTATTGTACACAACGTTTCAACAATTTACATTATCATCATCAGTTTGTGTGATATACTACTTCTGGATTTGAAACAATGTTTCAACAATTTACATTGCCATCGTCAGTTTATATGATATACTACTCTTGGGTTTTATTGTACACAACGTTTCAACAATTTACATTGCCGTCGTCAGTTTATATAATATACTACTTCTGGGTTTTCTTGTACACAACGTTTCAACAATTTACATTGTCACCATCAGTTTATATGGTATACTACTTCTGCGTTTCATTGTACACAACGTTTCAACAATTTACATTGTCATCATCAGTTTATATGGTATACTACTTCTGAGTTTTATTGTACACAATGTTTCAACAATTTACATTGTCATCATCAGTTTATGTGATATACTACTTCTGGGTTTTCTTGTACACAACGTTTCAACAATTTACATTGTTACCATCAGTTTATATTGTATACTACTCCTCGGTTTATTTGTACACAACGTTTCAACAATTTACATTGTCACCATCAGTTTATATAGTATACTGCTCCTCGGTTTATTTGTACACAACGTTTCAACAATTTACATTGTCACCATCAGTTTATATTGTATACTACTCCTTGGTTTACATTTCCATTATTAGTTTATGAATGGTGTACTATTCTAGAGGTTTATATGTATACAACGTTTCTAAATAATCCCTTTGTATTTCAGAATAAAACATGAAGTTTGCAGTGCTTCATGGTCTGGTAGTCCTGGCGGCTTTTTGGTTGGTAACTGACGCCTACCTCCATTTCCAAAAGCAGATCCCGAATGGTGACTACATACCTCACCCCTGTAAACCAAACTTTGTATGGAAAGGGGTGGGTCATATTAACCAAGCAGGAGGCGGGGCCAGAAATCAGTTCGGCAAAGATTTCAACAGTGCTGGTAAAAAGGTGAGTGATATTACCATTCCACCACCATTGATCTAACGACCAGAAAGGTCATTCAATAAATGTAACCTTGCAATTTGCCTACTCTGATCAATCAGACTGCAAGTTGTGAACATGTTTTAATTGATTGCAGAAGTCTGTCATCGAAATTTTAATTACTACTAGACAAAGACTAGTTATCTATTTTGAATGGCTTACTCTCATTTTGACCAAGAAAAGATAGCTGACGTGAATTTCATTCATCTGAGTTCTTATTGCACCGAATTGGTCCCAAATGTACAGAAGGGACGCTAATTGAGAATTGGAATGGTGCAAATTGAAGCTATCACTGTTCCCTATACATATAAAAAAAACCCCCTAAAAATCCCTTTAACTCTGTGTCTGTCAGTGCCTTCATCATAGTAACTTTTCAATTAACCTTGCCTTAGATTAACAGGAAACAAGTATTAATTTCTCTATTTTCAGTGGACTACATCTCTCTGTAATATGGATTCCGACGGAGACGGAAAATCTAATGGACAAGAATTAGGAGATCCCAATTGTACGTGGAAGCCTGGAACGGTCCCAGACGAAGTGACAGGAATCACCCACCCTGGAGTGTGTGAGCCCTGGGGTAGCACACAGTGTCAGAATAAAAACGACTGGGTGTCTTGTGAGTCAGACGAGTTTAAATGCCCCGCTATCGAGGAAGAAGGTAGGCCTAGGTTGATTGAATTCTAGTTCCTTCAAATCATATTACGAGGGTTGATATAAAAGGTATCAGTCCTAGTCCTCGAATGCCCCTTCGAAAAATGG
>NW_008709663.1:1368112-1379693 GCF_000327385.1 Lottia gigantea | reverse complement strand
GCCCCCCCCCCCCCCCCCCCCCCATTCCCCCCTCCCCACACCCTCTTAAAATAAGTTGACGACCGACCAATTCTATCCTATACACTATTGCCCCTTCGGATGTAGCCTATTAGGCTACTTGCCCTCCGAACAATCAAATCTGGCTACGGTCTTGGACAGCAGAAGCCAACATAGAGAGTTTAAAAGTCCATTCTAAGTCTACGATAACGTTTATTACAGATGTATTTACGAAAGAATTGCGATTTCCTTGGACCAACGTTCCAGCAAAAGCTACAAGCTATATGTGTATGGGATTCGATCTCCCTAGTGATGGTGACTATCATATGATCGCGACTAAACCTATTATCAATGAAACCAGAGTTATGCATCATATCGCTTTGATAGCCTGTACTTCTGAGGGTAAGTCGATTTGTTAATTTTGAAACCATAGTTTTTCGTCTTGCTTTTATCAGGGCCTTAATGAGTAATCAGACAACTCTAATTGATTCTTACAAGGGGAATAAGTCGTGTTAAGAAGGGACTATTTCAGACCACAATAGGACACTATTTTTAGTAAACCATAGAGTTCGATATGGAATCCGATTTGACTTCAAGGGAAATAAGTCGTGTTTAGATAGAACTATTTCAGACCACTATTTGGGACACTATTATAGCGGAGCTTAATTCTAAACCATAGTTATATGAAGAAACCTATTTGACTTCAAGGGAAATAAGTCGTGTTTAGATAGAACTATTTCAGACCACAATATTACGCTATTATAGTAGAGCTGATTTTACATCTGTCCTTTGTTTCAGCTGCTGAAATAACAGAACCAACCGAATGTTTGATGGGGCTGACTGGTTGTTCCACAACAATTGGGCTATGGACCCTGGGGCTGCCCGGAGAGTGTTTGTACAGAGAGTCGGGGATCAGAATTGGTACCAAGGGAATGAAAAGAGGTGTACTACAAGTAAGAAATGTTTTAATCCAATGGTATATTTTAAAAGTTAGGTGATGCCTGGTATTTCTTTAAACAGATAAAAATACAACAGTGGACAATTCTGTACAATATAAACTACTATTGGAGTTTTATGCCAACTCTCCGGATAATACATCAGATCCATGTCAAGCCTTATTGACAATAGCGATACGCGTTTTAGATACACATTCCTCATCAGAACACTTACTTTCGGAAGGGGCGGTAAGAAAAGAACTCAGTGAACATATCGATTACGGATCAACGTATTCCAGCTTCTGATTTTGGCAGTTATCTACACCAGCTTTCAACATAGCTATCAGAGGCAGGAATAGAGGCAGATGTTTAGGTCTATGATCTTTTGTAAAATCATTGTTTCATTTCAGTTCCATTGGACCAACCCTGAAGAGCGATCCGATCTGTGGGATGCATCCGGCATGACGCTCTATTTCACCAAGAAATTAAGGAAATACGACTCTGGAACATGGTCTACAGGACAGTTGTATTTAGAGATCCCTCCCCTGTCCCCTAGAGTTGTTCAACAGTCAACATGTTCTGGATATTGTACCAGGAAACAGATGAACCAGTCCATCTTTCTAACCTCTGGATTAAACCACATGCACTATCTCGGTAATTATTATTATTGTCTTTCGGATTCTCACCAGGTCACTTAGCATGAAGAGGTTAATTTACCAAACGGCACCGGAATGGAATTGTGCGTATGAAACCAGACAACGCCAGGCAATGTGTGAACTCTGTCTGCACCTAATGAGAGAAATTTTGCCAGGACAGCGCCATAAACCCATTCATTTTCAATTTCCAATTATCAAGATCAATCAAGGAACCAAACAGCAAGGGGTGTCATTTCCCTATTTCGCTTATACCTTGAATGATAGGAAGCTCCGAACTTTCATGTCCGCATATTGAAACCTAGACCTCCAGAACTCAGCTTGCGAGTCAAGAATCGACCCAGATCGACGGTCATGTTTTTTATCACAATGTGTTACAGGTGTGGCTGAATATGTGAAACTAAAGAGACAGGATGGTTCAGAACTCATGTTGACCGATGAAAAACACTACAGTTACGATACACCTATTTTAAATACGTAAGTTATCATTTATAAGCGTGGACTATTACTTTTAAGGCGTGGCCTATCATTCGGAGGCTTATAGCTTATAAGTTAGATTAGAGTTGCTGTGCCAAGTGAAATATTATCACAATTTAATTAGAAACACGAAGTGAAATATCACAATTCAATTAGAAATACCAAGTGAAATATCACAATTTAATTAGAAATACCAAGTGAAATATCACAATTCAATTAGAAATACCAGGTGAAATATCACAATTTAATTAGAAATACCAAGTGAAATATCACAATTTAATTAGAAATACCAGGTGAAATATCACAATTTAATTAGAAATACCAAGTGAAATATCACAATTTAATTAGAAATACCAAGTGAAATATCACAATTTAATTAGAAATACCAAGTGAAATATCACAATTTAATTAGAAATACCAAGTGAAATATCACAATTTAATTAGAAATACCAAGTGAAATATTATCACAATTTAATTAGAAATACCAAGTGAAATATCACAATTTAATTAGAAATACCAAGTGAAATATCACAATTTAATTAGAAATACCAAGTGAAATATCACAATTCAATTAGAAATACCAGGTGAAATATCACAATTTAATTAGAAATACGAAGTGAAATATCACAATTTAATTAGAAATACCAAGTGAAATATCACAATTTAATTAGAAATACCAAGTGAAATATCACAATTTAATTAGAAATACCAAGTGAAATATTATCACAATTTAATTAGAAATACCAAGTGAAATATCACAATTCAATTAGAAATACCAAGTGAAATATTATCACAATTTAATTAGAAATACCAAGTGAAATATCACAATTTAATTAGAAATACCAAGTGAAATATCACAATTTAATTAGAAATACCAAGTGAAATATCACAATTTAATTAGAAATACCAAGTGAAATATCACAATTCAATTAGAAACACGAAGTGAAATATCACAATTCAATTAGAAATACCAGGTGAAATATCACAAATTAATTAGAAATACCAAGTGAAATATCACAATTTAATTAGAAATACCAGGTGAAATATCACAATTTAATTAGAAATACCAAGTGAAATATCACAATTTAATTAGAAATACCAAGTGAAATATCACAA
This sequence comes from Lottia gigantea, assembly GCF_000327385.1. NCBI lineage: Eukaryota > Metazoa > Mollusca > Gastropoda > Lottiidae > Lottia > Lottia gigantea. The sequence continues at coordinate 1,376,515 of NW_008709663.1, read as the reverse complement.
TTTAATTAGAAATACCAAGTGAAATATCACAATTTAATTAGAAATACCAAGTAAAATATATTTAAATATGAGAAAATAAAGAAATATTTCGATTTATTCCAGTTATGACCCACCAATAGAAGTGAAACCTGGAGATGAGATCGAAACAGTCTGCACCTACCAGTCGCTATCAAGAAAGGTGACAGCAAGATACGGCGAGGGAACGTTTGATGAGATGTGCTTTGGAATTTTCAACTTCTTTCCCACATATGCCATGGCCCAGGCCTACCCTACATGTACCACCAATAAAAATTTCAACTACTGTGATATAGACGACTGGACATGTAACTACGGCACACTGTGGAATTTTACTCATCCAGAAACAAAAACCACTATTGATAAGGTACGCTTTGAGGCATGACAAAATGAGAGGTGAATAAGGAGTGAGTCTGTCTAAATTTCACCAAACTTTATAAGATGCTTCGCTTCTTGCTTTTATTTACCCATTCAGATTTCTCGTCAAACTCTTGAGTTATAGGACATATTAATGCAAGGGATCTATTTACAAAATCAAGTTTACAGAATACAAATACATTGTCACAGATCCTTTATGACATTGCAGTTATTTTTCTTTTGAAGTTTAATTATAAGTTCCTAAATTGATATTAATTATTATTATTTGTTGTCAAGTATGTCGATTTTCAAATCGATTCCAAATAAGGGAATCTACATTAAAAAACCAGCGTATTTGGATTGTGAGTGGTATAAAATAGGGACTAACGTAATGGGCGCCCCTTTACCTGCAAAATGGATAAAAGGAGAAGTTGTGCAAAAGTGAGCATTTTTGGAAGAATGGTGTGGAGAAGGAGTAGGGGAGATAATTGTTTTTGAGGTGATGAGGTGATCCTTAGATTTATTACAGAAATAACCGTTACATATCTATATAGATTTACTTCAGAATGCTTCATTTCCAGGTCAAAGTTTCTGGGAACGCCCTTGTTTATTTTGACTGACGTGTTTATTTTATAATTATATTTTAGGTAATGAAGCATTGTACGTATCAAGGCGATTGTTTACATGGTTGCCGTGCTGTAGTCAACGATTTGAAAGAGAACCATTCATGTTTCATGAACGGACTAGCTGAGCATACACTACGATTCCTCACCATGAAGAATGATAACGATACGGTGGCGGCGCTGCGATTTGTGGCCGCGATGCAGTCATGTGACTGTCGGAAAGAGAATCCGATTGTTTATATCGAGGAGGAGGTGACGGAGAACATAGAGAACCCGGATGTTACGGATTCAGCCAATCAACCTCTACTTTGTTTGATTTTCGTCTTCATTTCTGCCTTCGTTTCTGCATTCTTGTGATTTTGAAATTGATTTTTATTTTGATATTTTAGGTCCAAAATTTGAGGCACATGCGTTTGTCTATGTAATTCCACGCCTTATTATATTTTATACATATTTTTTGAAACATTTTACATTATCATATACAATGTATATTTTTTCTAACGAATTGTCGTAATTTAGAAATCCAATTTATATCTATATATCTATGTTTTATGTTTGAAATATTAAATTTATCTGTCATTTTGTATGTCTGTTTTTGGTATTTATTGTGACAACCTGTATCTTCTATAAGCCAATTCGTAACTATACGCTAATACAGCCTCGGGATAAACAACGTCGGTTTAACAGGTAGGCGGTTCAGCTAGTAAAGACAGGCTTTAGTCATAAGTAACAAGTATGTCGCTGGATCATTGGGAATTAAATAGGTTGGTGGTCTTTAAAAGATCAAGATATTCTTTAATGAGATAAAATACAATCATTCAATGACTTGAAAGTTCCATATCTTTCTATATTTTAATCACAATCATGTCCGTACGTTTCTCTCCACAAAACGATACTGAAATACTAACAAATTCAAACGTCCAAATTTTCTTTAAGGGAAATTCATTCAATAACTTCTTATCATACTGTCCATGGATTTCTCTGCATTAAATGATACATGGAACTTAATGGCTTCACATTTCATTAGTTTATGAGTGAAAACCTAAAATAACGTCTTGGCAATTTCGTCCGTGCATTTCACTCCTCAAAGAACTTAAGGGATTTTAAATTGATATATTTACTTCAGGTATAAATGCCCAAACAACGTATTGACAGTTTTGTCCGTGCATTTCTCTACACAAAGGACCTTGGGTTTTTTTAATTTCATATATTTTCTTCGGGTTTTAATGCCAAAATAACATCTTGACAATTTCGTCCGTGCATTTCTCTCCATATGACGTTAGTGAACCCATACTGTTGGAGAAGCATTTGGTATTCTAGAAAAGTTCTTTCTCTTCCCTCACAGATCACCATCATCATAGTATCCAACAATATAGCATCATAGGGTCCCGTTTTATCTTCGTTTAAACATTTTTCTAATAGCAAAATACAGCCACCTGGAAAAAATATTTAGAGACAAAGGTCGGTCTTGGGGTTGGGACATCTTCACAATGTCAAGCTATTACTAACTTCGTCTGATACCTTGACTCTAATAGCCACTATTCTTGTATCACGGAATGCCACAATTTGATTGGATTGTCCGCCAACGAATATTCATAATGAGAGCTTTTTACAGAAAGGGTGTAAACATTATGGTTTATTGCTTACAGACTTTCTGTAATGAGCTCCGATTGGCTGTATTAGGTAACGTACGATCTAACCAAATTGCTGCATTAACAACTTCTAAATTACAGGAAGAGTGATTATAAGAGTCACGTTATAAGACGAATAATAGCTTGGCATTGTGAAGATGAGAGGAGGGGACAAGGATGAAACAAAATGTGAACGAGTCGGTAATTTTTACAAGATCTCTTTACAATCCCTTTAACTTTTTACTTATCTGTCCCCTGTTTAATGGGCAAATCTAATGGGCAAAATTGCAAGGAAAGTGACTATTAGTGATCAGCCTACCTGGATTAATGCTAGCAAACACTTTCTTCAGTATAATATCAATTTTATCATCACACCAGTTATGGAGAATGTGACTTAATATCATCAAATCACAAACAGGTAATTTCTCGTCTTGAAAAAAATCTCCTAAAATTTGAAATGAAATGAATGGAGTTTTAGGTCTTACTTTTCTGTATCTGATTGGACTAATGAATAATAAGACGGACAGCGCCATGCAGAGAACGATCAGATACATTTTAAAAGAACAGCATTTTCGACCTATCGATGGTTTTCTGCAGCACACTTGACTTGAGTATTGACTTACCAGACATAAATTCCACTCTGGATTTGGTGTTCTGTGGTTGCTGTTGTACAGCCAACTCGATACTGTCCGGTAGATCAAACACAATGGCCTTCAGCTTCTCGTAAACTTTAATAAACTCATAGGCCATATATCCTGACCCACCTAAAAATAATTTAAAATACATGTATATAAATACTAACGATCCGAATCGCAAAACGAAACCCGAAATTCAAACGACATAGCAGCTAATAAACTTTTCACTTCAGGAAGTTTATGTATATCAATTGTAAGTGAGTAAGATATAGACAACCGACATCCAAATTCAGCACATGTACAAGGAAACAACAACCCCTTAACAAAATAGACGAAACCCTGGTTTAAAACAATGATTGCGTGCAGTGGCTAAACTAGATGAGTGTTGCGGTGGGTCGTGGACTTCAGTGGGTCTGGCCCCTCCCACTCCCCCTGTGTTTGTCAAACATATATTATGCTCTCCTGCATTTTTTGGTGGTGGGGATCCCCATAGGGGTGTGGCCCGTGGACTTGGTTCAACCACTCCTATGGTAGTTGAGCTGAATGAGAACAATTATGTCCAGTTTCTTTGAGTTTTGTCAGAACAGTCCAATCTTCAGGCAACAGAAAAAGAAAATTCATAATGCTATGGCAAACGTTTGTAGATAAACGAATCATTTTACAAACCTCCTAGATCTACAAGCGTTCTGTAGCCACTGAAATCATACGACTGCGTTACTGCTGGCGCAATAGGTACCAGTTTTGCGTTCATCATAGCTAAGAAATCAGCCGGAGAAGGTTTCCTGGTAGTAATGTCTCCCCTTGGATTATTTCCCGCACCACTGGTACCACTAGTGAAGCTTTCTCCGTCTTCTGTTTCATTTTCAATAAATTGTTGGTACCTTTCACCGTCAGAACCTGAAATTTGGCATACATACATCAATTATACATAATTAGTATATACAGGATGTAGCCCGATGGGTTGGGGAGAAGAGTTGAGGTGCAAGGGGAGTGGGGGGGGGGTTATACAGAAATCAGTTATACATGAGTATGTACAGGATAGGTAGGTTGTTTTGGGTCGTTTTTAAGATTTGATATACAGTGTATATCTGTGAAATGCATTGAACACAAAAATAAAAGGAATTGAATGTTTCGTTTCTAAAATTTGTGGAAGGGTGCCCGTGAAATGTTCAAAAATTAGTTCATTGCGTGAATTGCAGGTGCGTCCAAACCCTTGCAACATGCAATCCAACCAATAACCTTCAGGGCATGTTGCCAAGGCAGTCAAACGATACTCGAGTAAAACGGAATCCAAAACACATTGCAAATACATTGCAGCAGCTAATGAACTATTCATATGAGGAAGTATATCAATCATAAATGAATAAGTGATATCAGGTGTCTAGAAGAGTAAGCATACCCTCCGTCATTCCCGCTCAACATACACAATATCGATACTGAGCCACTGTTACTGCTGCAAGTGAGTAAAAGGGGTTGGATTTTGTGATCAACTACCAGTATAGAACAGCGAAGGCAGATAGATGGCGGGAACGCTCAGGAAAAACAGACGATGACACTTACCCCTTTTGAGAACACTTGGTAAAGAGTTGAACAGCGGAAACATGAATTCAAACTCGGCTGTAAGTCGAGGTACCATACTGGTTGGTTTGGTAGAAACCATGTATTTCTTGGAACTTTCCGTCAAACAATACACCCCACATTCTATAATATAACCATTGTTTAAAGTAGCACATTCAGCAATTTTGGAGGTCGATGTGGACCTTGAATAAGTTAATAAATAAACCAAGTACTAACGATCAAAACCGCAAAACGAAATCTAAAATCCAAAACAACATATTGGTATTAATAGCTAATGACCTTTTCACATGAGGAAGTGTATCAATTATAAATGAGTAAGTATTTCATAATGAACAGTAGTATCAGGTGTAAGTATACCCTGCCTGGTGCCTCATATAAAGAAGTATATCAATTACAAATGAGTAAGTATTTCATAATAAAAAGTGGTATCAGGTGTCTAAGAGTAAGCATATCCTGTCATATGTATGTAAATAGTCTTTATTCTATATGTCTATGTACGTGTGTATGAATTTAAGAGATTATATTGCTGTGATCAAGTATATGACCACAGTATGTACAGACACGAATGTTACTATATAGGTTATAAGATGTTATCTTCACAATGTCAAGATATTACGAACTTTGTCTTATACTTTGACTGCAACAGCTATATTACAGCTATACATAATCGAAATTTTTTCAATGCGACTGCTGCGAGTGGGCTTCCCAAATTATGGATAAACATTCCTAAGAAGGCTATTATTCCGACAGTGAGCTGTGAAAACTTTTACTGACAGCTTAATAGAACAACCCCCGTTTCTGAGACCAAGGATCGAACTTGCTTTTTTAACAACAGATATACCAAAAACTAATATTAGCTATGAGGACTCTATCGCAAGGTTTACATTAATTTAAGATCATAATTTCGTTGCAAGTGTACAATGAACATTGGAAAAATAATAACGAAACGAAATTAGACAAGTATCATCAGATCTTACCTTTGTTGAGAAGGTTAAAGCAGACGAGTGCATTGAGAAGCCTCTCTGTGATCTATGGATTATACCCCAAGTTACTGGCGATATTCTCTGCTGTTTCACTCTTCCCTAGGCTTTCAATCTCGTCAAATATTCCCAATTTTAAACATTGGTAGACTATCTGAAACATTCGAAGATGTTTGGCTTAGCCAACCCAGAGGATGTAAAGGGTAATAATAAAATATAGCGACATTGTAACTTATGCTATAAACAAGAATTTGATCCACTCACTCTACTATACGGTATACGTTGAAATAAATCACATAATGGTCATTATGACGTTTTACATTCCACCTTTTGGATTCTGATTGGACCAAGGAAGATTGAAGAGGTAGTGGGAAACACGAAAAGCTAAATTCTCATTTCCTGAAAGGAAAGCAATTTAAAGACATACCTGCAACTTTCGTCCTTCTGTAGCCAATGGGAAAATGTCGTCTGCTAGCGGGTCAGAACGTAACACTGGAACATCGTCTGCTGCCATTTGGATCACGTGATTACGAGAACTGAAGCCTGAGTCACTATTATGTTTAATGGCACAACACAACACAATTTAAATTTTCCCACCGCAGAGTATAATGAATTTACCACCCTTAAAAAATCTCTTTGCGCATGCGTTCACAATTATCTTCCCAAAAGCAGCAACAATGGAGAAGCAGACGAACTCATTGTTTAAAGCTAACACTTCGAAATATCAGTAACTAGCAGAATGTGTATTTGAAATTCCGATCGATTTGTCGCGCAAATGTCGATAAAATCACACTGTATATGCCTGGCTTTATGATCCCCTCTCTAACGTGAACTTCATAGCTTAACAATCCAAAGTGGCGACAAAATGAATCATCACCATTGGGTTTTCAGGTTTTAAAAATCCAGCGAATCGACCGTGTAACCTTTAGGCGTTTATTATATATCAATGTATACGTTTACTTATATATCTAAAATAGAGGCGGCACACAGCTTGAAGATAACATTGACTATAAGATAAATTTTCAACCGTTTTCATTCTACTGGTCAACGTCCTACAGTGTACTTTATGACACATTCGGCAATCCTCGGCAGTTTCCGTAAAGCTGAATCTGCCTCGCTAATGAATGGTAGATTTCGTTTTGTCTCCTTTGGCGAGACTCTTTACTTTCGGTACTATAGTAATATTGCGACCTTAAAATAGTCCCTTATAGTTTTTAGGCCTTTAGGTCTGTCCTTTAGTGACTGATGTTTGTACCACCAGAGCTTACATGATCACGTGACAATCTGGACACTGTACTGGTAAATAATGGCTACAATTCATTACCGTGCTATGTTGCATACAGTCGACCGTTTGCGTTCTATACTAGTGTAGTTTAGATAGCTACTCAACTTTTATAACTTCATTTGAACATTGACGATCGTTTGATTAATCATGAATATTTATGAGCAGTGTTGGTAATTCATCAGAATATTTTGACTTAGGAACACATTTAGTCTCGTGCAACAGTAACAACCTCAAGAATGCTGGCAGATTTGGATGCGATGGCGGTTGACCGTCATTGTTATAATTATTAACGCGTAAATAATAAGTATTGTAGGTGATCCGGGTGTCGGAATTCGAATTCAGAGTAATACGGATGGCTTGAATCGATTTCAATCTGCTGATGTATAAAGCAATAAACCCTCGCCCCGTTAGAGGTGTGGAAAAATACCATAAAACAGGGCCTAGTTTTCATGAGCCAACATTAAATCATTCTGCACCCTATATATATATATATAGCTTACCAACGGTTCCAAGCGGCTGACAACACCACTACTACAGTCAAGAGAGAATAATTGGACGACCTAGTCTGTTTTTGATGGTGGTATTTAGTAAGGAACAGGATTACCAATTCGACAGAAGATTGGCATCTATTCTAATTACAAGTCAACTATCTCAATATTAGTCCAAGATGATTCTGTGTTATTTCTTACTATTTATAGCATTGATCTCTTGAATCCAGGCCCGTAACCAGACTTGATTGTTCCCAGGCGGAAATAAAACATATCCGGGAGGGGCAATGGGGTTTGGTGTTTAGATGCAGTAGAGGAATCGGTTGTCAGAATTTTTTCAGGGGGATAGGGGCATTTCATTTTTTCCACTAAATCTCTGGATATAACGGGTGCTTCAATTGTATAAAAAACCAAATTGAAATTCATTGTTGCATTTTAACTTGAAGAATATGATTATTAGATCGCAATGAAATGAAATATAGTTTTAGATCCTCAGAGACAATTTCCAGAGAAATGAACATTATTTACATTGTATACAGTGTCGACGCCATCATTCCGAGACTGGGGGTACAAATAGGGGGCAGACTGACTCAATGGGGGACAACTGCTGAGGCTGAATTCAAATTTTGGCTACTCTGTGGTGGTGTCATAGTCGCAAGCCTCTAAAAGAGTGTCTTGGAAGTTCACTAAAGAAAATTTTTGAACAAATGAAATGATTTCGTGCATTCTGACACATATTTTGGAGAAAAAGGGTAGACATTTAGATAGGTTGAAAATAAAGTGGGGGTACAATTGGGAGTGCAAACCACCC
>NW_008709663.1:1336255-1368062 GCF_000327385.1 Lottia gigantea | reverse complement strand
CCCCCCCCCCCCCCCCTAACGTGCATCCCGACCGTAAAGAGATTGGAGCTCACGTCCACCGACTAGCAGAATAATTTACTATAATCTTACGACCTGAATATATTATCTATCCTCATTATATCAGTCGACCACGCTATGGTATTCTGTTAGTTATACACACTGACGAAAAGGTTAATACGAGGTAGACAAGGGTTTCTGTTACGGCGCTTGGATTATTCTAGTCGACCATGCTATGGTATTCTAGATCTTGGGGGAAAAAGACGATGCATTCAGCCTGGTGTAGGGATATCGATAAAGTAAAAATGCAAGAAATCGAACAGACTAAGAATGGTTAGAATATCTCCAAAATGTTAAGTGATAATGATCTCCGTCTTATACCTTGACATCATTAGGCTATTTCCTTGTATCATGGGAGTTTGTAATGCAGTGATTTGATTGGATTGTAGCCCACTTTACTAGGTCGTAGAGGTACTTGTACTGAAGTTTTAGTGGTGCTTTTTGTGATATATTACCCAAATTAGAATAAGAACATGGCAAGAAGTTTTTATATCAAATGTTTTATTCCACTTCAAACCTCATTCAGCATTATTTACAATCAGACTATAGTCACACGTTAAACAGGGATAATATTTACTTTACCAGCTGATAGAGCTCAATTTCAGTCGTCTGTATAGCCATCTAAATATTTACTTTACCAGCTGATAGAACTCAATTAGAGCTATCTGTATAGTCATCTAAATATTTACTTTACCAGCTGATAGAGCTCAATTTCAGCTATCTATATAGTCATTTTAATATTTACTTTACCCGCTGATAGAGCTCAATTACAGCTAGCTTTATAGTCATCTAAATATTTACTTTACCAGCTGATAGAGCTCAGTTTCAGCTATCTGTATAGTCATCTAAATATTTAGTTTACCAGCTGATAGAGCTCAATTTCAGCTATCTATATAGTCATTTTAATATTTACTTTACCCGCTGATAGAGCTAGCTTTATAGTTGTCTTAATATTTACTTTATCAGCTGATAGAGTTCAATTTCGGCTGTCTATATAGTCATCTAAATATTTACTTAACCAGCTGATAGAGCTCAATTTCAGCTATCTATATAGTCATCTTAATATTTACATTACCCGCTGATAGAGCTCAATTACAGCTAGCTTTATAGTTGTCTTAATATTACTTTACCAGCTGATAGAACTCAATTTCGGCTGTCTATATAGTCATCTTAATATTTACTTAACCAGCTGATAGAGATCAATTGCAGCTATCTGTATAGGCATCTAAATATTTACTTTACCAGCTGATAGAACTCAATTAGAGCTATCTGTATATTCATCTAAATATTTACTTTACCAGCTGATAGAGCTCAGTTTCAGCTATCTGTATAGTCATCTAAATATTTAGTTTACCAGCTGATAAAGCTCAATTTCAGCTATTTATATAATCATCTTAATATTTACTTTACCCGCTGATAGAGCTCAATTACAGCTAGCTTTATAGTTGTCTTAATATTTACTTTATCAGCTGATAGAGTTCAATTTCGGCTGTCTATATAGTCATCTTAATATTTACTTTACCAGCTGATAGAGCTCAATTTCAGTTATCTGTATAGTCATCTAAATATTTACTTAACCAGCTGATAGAGCTCAATTTCAGCTATCTGTATAGTCATCTAAATATTTACTTTACCCGCTGATAGAGTTCAATTTCAGCTATCTGTTAAGTCATCTAAATATTTACTTTACCAGCTGATAGAACTCAATTTCAGCTATCTGTATAGTCATCTCAATATTTACTATACCAGCTGATAGAGCTCAATTTCAGCTATCTGTATAGTCATCTAAATATTTACTTTACCCGCTGATAGAGTTCAATTTCAGCTATCTGTTAAGTCATCTAAATATTTACTTTACCAGCTGATAGAGCTCATATTATTATTTCATAAGTTCAGGCCCTTTATAATTCTACTTAGCTCATAGCAAGCTTAAAGCGAGAATATACGAAATGAAAGCGCAACATATGGCAAGGGCCATTTAGTCGTCCAAAGGTTATTGTCGGAAAAAAATGTCCAAATCAATCACCATACTCAATACATGTAGACTTGGTTGTTCGGGGGTGGGGGAAAAATATATCCAGAAGGGGCAATTTGGTGTATGGTTGGGAGGGGGGGGGCTTTCCGCCTTGTAGCTACGAGCCTAATATGGTGTCCAAGTTGAAAATAAGTTGTGTTGATCACACAGGCAGTTTACAGAATAATCACTAGTCTATTACTATACAACATTACTATTTCACAACTGTCTTAGTGGATTCTCGGGTATTACTTTGGTGTCCGCTGATACCCATATGGTATAATAGTTCTCCCTGGTTGGGAACCAATAGACTAGGTAGGTAGGTAGGTAGTTAATGTTCGCTTCCAGTGGATGCTGATATCGTAAACTAGGTAGTTGTTGATAGTGGTAGTAGTTGGTAGCTTGGTTCAAATTGGATGATAATTATAATAGTTTCTTTATTGGGTATTAATTGGGACTATGCCTTTCTAACATTGGGGATGATTGTATACTGTTGATTTAGTTGTTTAAACCACTGGACCAGTGGCGTTTCTAGAAACCGAGCCGAGCAGAACCACAAAATTGTCGAGACGGCCACAGACTAACGTTTCACTATGTTAAATGATGAAACAATTTGAAAGTGTGGTGCCAAATCCGGAAGCGCCACTGCATTGGACTAGATAGAAACTAATGCCTTATAAACGCATATTGTCAAAAACAGCATGTGACTGAATAGCTTAACTGGGAATGGGATACATTAGTCTTAGAATCTGTCTACTGGATCGAACGAATTTAAATGAAGTTTTACGTCCTGTCTTACTTTGAAAAGGCGTAAGCTACTATAACACACTCACATAATCTATATAATCAAAAATAAAACTCAAAACAAAACATTGTTGTCTCTATAATGTGAAGTTGCCATGTGAAGTGAATCCAGCTCCACCCATCCTTATTATTTTTCTTTATTGCATAATGGCACGTTGTCATGGCAACTGTAATCTACATCATCAACTCATCATCCCGACCCCTCGAATCACCCCTCCTCGTCCCCCACACTTCCAGGGCAGTATCACTGTAGAGTTTAAGAGGCTGGGTATCGCCCGAGGCTTCGATCTCTTTCAGCTCTCGATTGTGATCAATGATATAGTCCAGCGGTTTGAAACATACACATGGGAGACAACTCCTTATATCACTGTACGCTAGCCACAGAAAGGGGTACACCGATATCTTGATGATTCGAACCCACAGTGCTATTTCTGTACCACGTAATCCTAGACAGGACGGACCAGTGCAATGCATCGTCATATTCAGCATTCCGACCACAAATGACGGTACCTCCATCACGAGTGAGAATACGGTAACCAATGAAATCACAGATACAGCTTCTCGTTTTAACAGAATTAAAATTTTCTCCAATGGTTTGACTTCGATCTTTTTCACGTGATACACCCCGGTAACGAGAGCAAGAGGGACAATCAGTAATCCAGGGAGGATGTAACTCACTACTTGTGCGGCTATGAACAAATCTTGGTCTCCGGTATAGACGCATTCTTTGTCTGTTTCCGGGTCGCCCATTCCGACATAAAACAACGGAAGAATCAAAATGGCGGCTATAATCCACGGCGCTAGGAACAGAATTACGGTTACGATCCATTTTAAAAGTCCGTTAAGGTTCGTTTTTTTTATCACAAATATGCTGCGTTCGATGACTGCGCTGAGAACAGTCATCAGAAACAGAAAGACGTAAAGATAGTCGTTACAAAGCTTAAGAGCGATTCGTAACGGACACGAAAGATAGGACGTTAACTGAAGATGGACTAGGAACGGAACAATGAAAAATCCCACGAGTAGGTTAGTCAACAATATATTTATAATAAGTATGTTCTTCGGGTTTCTTCGGAGTTTTCCGCAACACAAGATGAATCCAATCAAAGCAAGATGGCTGCCTAGTGTCCATATTGTTAAACACAACTGTCCAATGTTGGTATCGCTGAATCGGTAGACTTCTGTTGGTACCGCATGATGATCGTACACACCCTCGTCCATCTGCAAAATATTCAAAAAAAGAATTTAAAAATTAAATAAAAGTTTTATCAGCCTTACTTTAAAGTAAACTGACGCAATAGTTCGACCTTCGCTTTGTTGATAAAAAGTGGCTATTTTCATGGTCATGATATATTGAAGAGATCATAATATTTAGCAAGCTTTCATGTGACCTGAAAGGTTATAGAAAGTTGAATTTTGTGATTTAACATGGAAATAAATTGTAAATGAATTGGCGGTGTCGGGTCATGTGTTTATCAAGAGTTGTCCCCCTTTCCAGAGTATTTCATACAAATTTGACAAGAAAAGCAAGGCCATAATAACTGAAGACTGTCCCCTAATCTCAGTCATATCAATATACTATATTTATAAAATATATCTAATTAAAGAGACGGTAAATACGATATGTAAACAATTCTATAATCTGAAGCTAAGATTATAGTACGTATTTACTTTGGTCCACTTTACTAATATAGTGAAGTATTAAAATTTACCTTATAAATCATTTTAGATCTTTTGAAGTTTGCAAATATTTTGTTTCTGTCAAAGAAACATATCTTAACATAAAAACAAATCTTTATAATTTCATACCTTATTTGGCCTATAAGTTATTTTATTATTTTCATATTCAATTTGAAAAAAAAATCTTTTAGAAGTTCTCAACACTTCTTTGATGCTTCTAATAACTTTGAAGTAGACATCTTTATTTTTACTTCAAATAAAAACTTATTAATAAATATAAAATAACACAAACAAATCATAAAACGGTCAAAAAATATTGACAATTCGGTCAATGATTGAGATCAATCGAACTGATCAGTGGACGTGATCGATAAATCGATTAATCTGTTAATCCGTATAGATTATAATCCCTTTATCGAGGGATTATTGCCCGGAGATTAACTCTAAATCTTTTCACCTAAATCGTTTGACATTTTTATGAACTCTCTCTATATTGTTATGGATATTTAAGGCCCGATTCACACTTGAGAAAATCCTTACCAAACTATCGTGTCGATCTGGAGCTAACAGATCTTGTTTGTCACAATTATAAGTATTGTATAGTCTCAATGGCGTTTCTACATTTATAAAAATTTTTACCATTCTACATAGTGTAAGAAAGACCTGTGACACCCCCCCCCCCCCTTTGGATAATTTTGTGGCCCATGCCCCGTCCCCTAACCTGATGTTTACGCCACTGTATAATCTGATTTCAGAGAAAGAAACCAATGTTTCCGCCCTTCGATGCTGATCGAAAATCCAGATTGGTGTGGACTGAACTTAATAGTCAATAAGTTAATATTAAAGGATATAATATATTTATACCAATTAAACTGTTTATCATAAACAACCTTTTAACCCTCTACAGGGCAATATTGATATTAATTAACCTTTTTCATTTTTTGGAGGTTGGTGTTTGCAGCCGTTATTTAGGGCCGTGGCCGAAAGACAAACTCGGGAAAAAACACTGATATTTTCAGGTCACATTTTATAATTTACTGCATTCCATTGTGCTAATATCAAAAACAATTAGGTGATATTCTCTATCACAGCGGCTCGAATTATGATTTAAAATAGGCGAAGTTTAGAATGAATAAATGAAATGAATGGAGTTTTACGTCCTACTTTTCTGCACCATGTGGGCTAATGAGGACGGGCAACGCCATGCAGGGTGCAATGAGGGACATTTTGCCAGGCTTTAGCCTGCTTTTTTCGATTTCCAACTGTCGAGGGATCTTTAACATGGTAAACCTGTAGCACACGGGGCCTCGGTTTATTGCCCCATGCGAACGACTAGACGCTTTGGCGAAGTTCAAAAAAATAAACTAGTGTAATAATAGGAAGGGTACTAAGTTTTAATATGAAAAGATAAACATGTCATATATTATTGATGGATAGACCTGATATAGATAGGTATAACGACTAGATAGATAGATAATATTATAGATAATTTATATTATACCACTTTTTAGGCCATGTTATCTTTATATCTATATTATATCAGTATATTTATATATAATATTAATTTAGGGAGGTTATTATAAATCATCAATTAAACCAATTACAGACGAAACCTGGCGAATATGTTATTTTCAAAATGATACAGGTAGTTAAGTTTCTACACCTTTTAAAACCAACAAGTTCATTGAAGACGAACACATTGTCAGATTTCAGATTCTATAAGTGATAAAGATAGCCAGCGAAGTAAACTTAGATAACTATATGTATATCTTTTTTTGTGCAGACAAACCCAAAGCCGGATTTGAAATTTAAAAATGGTACATGTAGCAGGAGAGGCGAACAATCAGACAACCATATATAGTTAATTGCAGACAAACCTAACGTTAGATTTCTATTTTGAAAATGGGTACATGTAGCAACTGAAGCGACAAATTAGACTAAACAGTATCTCTTTTGAACTATGAAGCCTCGGGGTGAAATTTATATATACAGTATATCAGTAATATCTTACCAATACGACTGGTAAGGGTAGACTATAGACTCGGGTGATTTCTCGAGGTGACAATCTGTGATATATCATCTTACCCCCAGGGGGCTGTAGCTTGTTACTTGTCAGGTCACAGGGAAAATTATTATAATATTGTATATTTTGGTATGGAAATAACACCCAATATTTTCATTCAGATGTCTGTGGTTCCTGCAATTCCTGGTTCACAAATGCTATCAGTGTCCCCGATACACGAAATATTTTAGAAAAACTATTTAAAATCCCCTTTATGATGCAAGATTTTGATATTTCATTTCGCGTTTTATCTGCCAGCTATTATACTGACTGATCATCTGTGATCGGACGAAATTTTTCTGTGCATCATGTTCACTATTGTGTCGGGATTTTTTTAACGTTTTAAAGGGCATGATTCGCAATGTTTAGGATTTGATTTTGATATTGAATATAATCAGAAATACTAGAACTGCACGAAAATCGTATAAATGCCTCAAATATACCTCGGAATACCTAGTCCCAAGAAATGACGACTCGCCTTTTTAACTTTCAAACGCGGATCATGATGGATACACATGGATTTGAAGGCTCAAATTTCGACGTTGATCTGTCAACACTATTACTGAATAGCTTGGCTACAAAACTTCCTGTTTCCGAGATTTAGTTACGATTGATACACACAAGTTGACAAGTTGAAAATATTACATCAACAGTTGACAGAGTACAAGTTGTACAAACTAAAACCTAATTAGTTCTTATTCAGTTCTTTAAAACAATGACAGATTGAGAAGACGAGCTTAGTTCGACTGTAGATGAGTTATTTTGTATCTTATTTCAACAATCTATTTTTAAACAAAGTATTATTGAAATGTTGTCACTTTTCTTGAACGAATTTATGTGTCATTTTATACAATTTGTTTACAGTTCCTCAGTTCATTTCTTTTTAAACAATTTGAAATTGAAAATATGACCTACCTCGACAATAGAAGAAGTATTTTGTATCTAATTTCAACTTTCAGCAAAAGCCTGTTAATGTATATACATAGTCAAATTTTTGAACAAACGTTCTTCAGAATCCCTTTTAAGTCGTCTATTCATTATTATATTTCAGTTCTTTAATGTTATTTCTAAAACAATTTAAAACTGAAAATATGACCTACCTCGACAGTACAAGAGTTATTTTGTGTCTAATTCAACTTGACTGGATCTCTAATCATGTCACCTAATAACTCTCTAGCCTCTCTCACTCATCGCTTCAAGCTAAAATATAAAACATACCAAATACCCTGTTTTTATATTAAATATTGTTCATATCGAGTCGTTGACAAATAAAATACTAGGTTTGTTTTACTTTAATAATGTCGTCGTTAGATATACTCCGAATTAGGTGAATTTTCAGACGGGAGAACCTTCTCAGACTCTCCATTAGAGGCTTGCGACTATGACTCCTCTACAGAGTTTCTCCATTGAGTCAGTCTGCCCCCTATCTGTACCCAAATCCAGGAAGTTGTCGTAACACTGAGTTTGATTAAAAACCAGAAAGTGTAGAAGTGTGTTTATATCATTGGCATAACAGATTCTATACTGGACTCTAGTTGTTATCAGCTGATGGTCTTTTAAACAATCAAGTAGGTTTATATATCGACTGCTAGACAAATACCGAACTTGTAGAATGACAATAGAATAGACAGAACCCCCCCTATTGAACATGTATTCAGATGTATAACTCCAATTCATCAGTTGACATTGTTGTGCCAATACCCTGCTTCTATTTCTTCTGTCTTTAGACGAGATCAAGAGTTCAAGTATGTATTAAACACCAAGAGTCATTCATCTCGACTTCTAGTAAAATAATAGACTTATAGACTCACGTTTTATAATGAAAAAATATAACAATAGAATCGATAGCAATAGAATTAAAGATGGATTCCGGAGATATTAAGCTATATCAGCTCTGATGAAATGACAAGGGAGTTTTGCGCACTATGTCACTCATGATATTCATTCCTTAAAAACGCCTTGGGGGAGGGGATGGGGAAGGGATGGGGGTCTTTTTCATGAGGGAAAAACCATCCACAGCTGACATCGGAAATAACAGCGGTCAGAACAAGCTATGTAACCGACAAGGCAATAGTATTTTGGGGGTAGCTCTATATCCATAGGAGTTTTTGTCACAGAGATAGTCTAGGTCTCAGTCCTGGCAGAAAGGGAATTCGTACCCATGATTTGGAACTATGTAAACACTCTTAAACTTTCGTATTACAATATGTTTTAGATCTATTTTACTGCAGTCAAATTAACAATATAAGGATCAATAATGAATTGATGAAGTGGGGAGAAGTATTATAAATATTGACAGATTAAATACACTTATATTGATATTTCTAATCGAATATTAACTTTAATTTATAATATATTAACATTATATTAGAGAGGGCGTTACGAGAAGGGAGAAGGAGCAAAGAGAGGGATACGGGCACAGGAAATAGGTGAAGATGACCCCTGAAGGTCATAATGGAGTAGGTTCAAAGGCAAAGCCTCTTCTTCTCCACTCTTCAATTTCTTATCATTTTTACATAGCAAAAGAATTGTCTCTTAGAAACACACCCCCCCCCCCCCCCCTTGACATTTTCTCACCTGATGATTCATATAAACGTCAAGAAGTATGAATTATTAATGATGTAACTCATACATCGTCCTCTTCAGAATACAAATTACAAGTTTTACATTAACAAAACGAAATGTATAATAGACATTTCAATAAATCTTACAATTTAGTTTAAGTATTTTGTTCTGGTTCAACGATTTTTAAGAACTGTGTAAATTGTGTAGGTTTGACTGTTTAAATGGTGTTTCAATACATCAATAGAGAATTCTTTGTATCCATATCCTCTTACAGGATATCACAATCATTAAATACAGTTTTCATCATTATCAATCATTTAGAAAGCATTTTATTTTCATTTGTAGGTGACTTTCAACAGGTTTTTTATAATATGACATGCCTTAAAATTCTTTCACATTTCCTTAATCGATGTTTGAAAACGTTAAGGCCGTTGGGGAAAGAATTTTCACAATTTCAAGGTATTACAAACTCCATCTTATACCTTGACATCATTATAGGCACTTTTCTTATATCGAGGATGTCTGTATTTGCAACGATTTGATTGGATTGTTCTCTTGCGAATATAGCCAATCCGAGCCATCGTTATATCAGTAAAGATGTTGTGATAGTTGGGTTGCCCCTTCAGATATATTACTTGCCCCGCCGAAGTCTGGCTATGGACCTGGTAAACTTTCCACTCTTACCACAGTGAACGATTTCAACATAATGTACCATAGCTTTTTTGTAAAAAATCAGGCTCATACTATTAATTTTCGATCAATGTTATCACAGCCCCTGGCTAGTTGGCTAGTCGTAAGTCCCTGTCTCGATTGACCTATTACCCAACCCCACCCCCACACGTCAAAAATTAACTCAGAATTGGGGTATCGTATAATAAAACGCACACCTCGATCAAACGTGACATCCAGTAGATATGTTCTACTCACTATGTCAAACTTAAACACTATATTGACACAAGATAAGTTTTTATCTCTTCTACAAACTTTGGTTTAAATTATTTTACTCTAAAATATACTTCAACTGTTATTTTCAAACTTGATTACAGTTGGGATATAAATTACAACTTCTGATTTCTTAACATAATAAACTGTCCCCCACACCCTCTGTTTCTCAATATTTTAGACTCTTAAAACCTTCCAGTGCGGTGGTACTCTAGCCTGGGAGAAACGCTAATATCGACTTCAAGAGCAATTGCGATCAACTGGGTGTTTGCAGAATCAAACCAATCTAGTCGTCGACAACATTCGACATTGGTAAGGAAGTAGAAGATGAGCAACACCTGCTGACGACAACAAGATGTTGACAGATTCTGATCCAGCTCAACCCAATCCACCAGTTGATCGGATTCTCCCCGATTCTACCGATTGTTTGTGGTCATTGTCGTTGAATATCAGACCTGCCAATCGCATGATCCATCGGATTCACTAACACCTTACATATCCATGACATTGAACCCATATTTTATCTATAACCAGGTGATAATTTTGTTGAAATAATCAGACAAACTTCTACTTGCATTGTAAAGTGTCATTTTTCTATTATCAGAATTAGATAACCAACTAGAGTTACCGCCTTGAGTAAACAATATCTAGTCTAACTAAGTAAATATATCATCTATTGTATAGGGTATAGAATAAGAATCCTGCACGGATCTGGAATATTACCCAAATCCTGCCAGATATTCCGATGGTAACCAATTTATGACAGAGAGTAGATCATGAGAAACTGATGGTATTTGTGATCAGCGATTGTTCAGATGCCACCAGATGCCAGCCAATGATATCTTCACAATGTCAAGCTATTACGAACTTCATCTTCACAATGTCAAGCTATTACAAACTTCATCTTCACAATGTCAAGCTATTACGAACTTCATCTTCACAATGTCAAGCTATTACGAACTTCATCTTTACAATGTCAAGCTATTACAAACTTCATCTTCACAATGTCAAGCTATTACGAACTTCATCTTCACAATGTCAAGCTATTACGAACTTCATCTTCACAATGTCAAGCTATTACAAACTTCATCTTCACAATGTCAAGCTATTACGAACTTCATCTTCACAATGTCAAGCTATTACGAACTTCATCTTCACAATGTCAAGCTATTACGAACTTCATCTTCACAATGTCAAGCTATTACAAACTTCATCTTTACAATATCAAGCTATTACAAACTTCATCTTCACAATGTCAAGCTATTACGAACTTCGTCTTCTACCCTGACTTCAATAGTCACCTTTCTTGTATCACATTTTCACAGTGTCAAGCTATTCATACTTATACCTTGACTGCAACAGCCACTATTAGTCTTGTATCACATTTTCACAATGTCAAGCTATTACGAACTTCGTTTTATACCTTGACTACAATAGCCATTATTCTTGTATCACATCTTCACAATCTCAAGCTATTACGAACTTCGTTTTATACCTTGACTACAAGTATAATAGCCATTATTCTTGTATCTTTGTCAAGGCCTGTAGTTGGCTGTTTTCACAAGAGTACAATCCAATCAAATCGCTTCATTTACAAACTTCCATGATACAATAAATGTACGAAGTTGTGAAGATAAGTCGGTGGTTGCTCCAAGACTCTGACGTCGAAAAGAGTCCCTTTACCCTTAAATCGCTGTCAAAAGCAAGAGAGGTCGAAATGACTTAAGAGTAGAAGAGTTAGTAAAACGTGATATTATTTAAGTTACACTGACAATAATAAATCTTATAATCAACTTTAAATTTATATTTCTTATAACCTTTAATATTTACCTCACTGTAGCTCTTAATAATTTTATAGTCGTTTGGATGGGACAATAAACCAGGCCCCGTGTGCTACAGGCTGTGCACGTTAAAGATCCCTCGACAGTTGGTAATCGGAAAAGAGCAGGCTAATGCCGCTGTCTTGGCAAAATTTCCCTCATTGTGCCCTGCATGGCGTAGGACGTAAAACTCCATTCATTTCATTTAATTTCTTACTAATTCTATATTTTCTAATGAAATAACAATCGTTAATAAATTTCTCTCTATGCACCTACTGTTATAGTGTCGGATTTGAAACCACAGTAAGAATCAAGTGAAAATATCATCATACACGCAGTGAGAGGGTAACCCTAACTCTCTTAATGAACATGCTGTCAGGGTGTGGTCTGATGGACAATGGAAATATTTGGGTATTATAAAAGACTCTTCACGGACCCCGTCTTTAAACAAAACCCTTAATGATAATCTATACAGTTATAACGTACTACGGTTTCTACGCCTGATTGGGCTGATGGTCAACGCCATGCAGTGTGCAAATACGAATACATTCCTCGTCAGGGCTGTCGGTTTGGAAAAGGACAGAAATTTAGATAATAAACTCTTCAATTAAAATACCAGTAGAACTGGCTATTTGCGTGAATGGCGTTCCATATATACTTGCTTTATTCAATTTTTTCTCCGAAAAATCCGAATCTATAGACAATCATAGGGAAATAGAACCAGGTGTCCTGGCTGAGCTACGATTTACAAGTCTTCAGTTCAAATAACATACACTATATTTCTATACACCTGTACAATCACACCTTTAATTGCAATTTCTACAGGTGAGAGTAGATCAATATCGTCTGACTTATTCAGACTTATAAAACTCAAGAAAATTGAAATTTTAATGGCAATCGACCTAGTAGCATCTTTTGTGATATAATTTATTGTTAAAACGAATTGTGTGTACATTCCATTGCAAACACACCTATGTAGTTACACCTTAATAACAATTTATATACAGGTAAAGGGAATAGGAAATGAAATGAAATGGAGTTTTACGTCCTACTCTTCTGCACCTTGTGGGCTAATGAAGACGGGCAACGCCATGCAGGGTGCGATGAGGGACAGCGGCATTAGCTTGCTCTTTTTCGATTTCCAACTGTCAAGGGTAAAGGGAATAAGAATATCTAAATTATGAGATAAATTCAACATGAAGAAAATTAAAAAAAATTGACGACCTCTTAGTATCTTTTGTGATGTAATTATTTCAATGTGTTTTGTGAATAGACTTCAGAGATCATCGTTATACACCTGTTCTCTCACACCTTAATTACAATATATACAGGTGAGAATAGATCAATACGACCAGGTACAAGTTACTATAAGTTAAAAATATACACTTACCTTAACCAAATTTACCTGGCCTAAATATCCATTAACTTTACTCAACTTTTCGTTGGCTGTCAACACAATTACTTTAATATCGTACCTGGAGAAATATTATACCACGTGACAGGTCAGGGGTCATATAGAGACGGATTGTGTAATGTGCCTCGGAGACACAAAATCGACGTGCTATCCTGAGTACATTTCAAAATTTCTTACGTTGAAAAGTTTTCACTCAATTGCCTAATAGAATAGTATTTGGTGTTATTTTGTCCGATTCTTGACGCCAGTGCAATATTATCGAATGAGGGCAATAGGCGTTTCTCACCAGCCGTCCAATATCACTCAGGTTGGGCAAGATACTTTCCTCGTCTCGATTAATTCGGTCTCATGTTGTTACAATGCCTGAAGCGGAAAATGACCACAATGCCCGAGGCTATGTTTACCAACCAGGTAGATGTTTGTCCAGGCAGGTTTAATCGAGTTTATATCAATACAGTCTAGAACATAAAGTCTATTTTATCACATGCCCTTTGTTCCAAATTTGAAAGCAGGCCCGGAGCTGCAGGGGGGTAAGATTTTAAGCGTGATGACCACTTCCCCTTCCCAACATTTGTAGAAGTGACCCTATATTGGCATATTATTACGTACGGTGTTGTTTCAAACTTAAAGGAACTTCAAAAAACTTTGCTTCGGAATCACTGTTCACTTTTGTGAAAATAGTCCAAAATATTTAAGGAGTACTTTTTACTTCCCCTTTCCTACAATTGTGGAAGAGGTCCAAGATTGACATGTTTATTACGTACGGTGCTGTTACTAACTTGAAAGTTAGAGCTTCGAAAGACGTTGCTAGGGGGTCACTGTTCACTGTTGTGAAAAAGATGTGAAGCATTTTTATTGGTTGCTGATTACTTCCCTTTTCCTCCCTGATTGACATGTTTATCACGGACTAGTGTTCCACCCGAGGATATTCTGGGAAGGTAGATGACAAGTTAACGTTCGCTTCCAGCGGATGCTGATATCGCAAACTAGGGACATTCTACTTATCTTATATACCCAATCATCGAGGCCCAGAGGCTTTTAAGGGATTGGAAAAGAGGTTTCCACCCCCAAAAACGTGTATCGAGGATACTGATTTGCATCATTAAAATTTTCAATCAGACGTCTATGGTTCCTGCAGAATCCATTAAAACTGTTTGATGACGTCATTAATCGCAAATTATGCTTTATCAAATAAGATAAGTGTCCCCGAAACACATCATTTTGTTATAAAACCTCTTTACAATCCCTCTATCATATTATAGGATCCCAAAAGAAACAGGCCTTGGATTTAAGTTAAAAAAAATTTAATTAATCTAATAATCCTAAACGATATATTTACAAAATTTTAACACCAATTACTTTTGGTATACTTTTGGTATAATTGGAATGATAAGAAGAAATATTAGAAAGATAGGCCGGGTCATAGAATAATAATAATATACAGTACTGCAGTGGTCTGATAAATTGTCTCAAATAACTCATTCCAATTTTTATCTTAAGGTGCATTCAAACCATAGTGATCACCAGTTGCGTTTGGTTACGAATAATGAAAGTGGCTACCGAACGCAACTCATAACTCTGTTGCATGACAGTTGCGTTTGAAACTTATAACCGCTATAATTATTCGCAACAGACACTGATACTCGCTGTGGTGTGAGGGCACCTTAAGACAAGCATTCTTTATGACCTAGGCCAGTGCTTTCAGAGACTATGGTCTCCTCACCATATAAAACAAGCACGTTTTGTAAAATTCAATCAACGTCAATCCAAAAGGCCCCTTTAGGCCTATAATTCTGTGCAACTCCAGAAAGTATTTTAATACAGTTTTATAATACTTTAAATGGGGTTTGAAGGCCTTTCAATATCACAACGTCTGCAACTTTTCGACACCTAAAACTGAGTTTGGCCGAGTTTGTACACCAACACAACGTTTCAACAGTTTACATTTCCATTATAAAAGATTTAGCGGTGTATCACAACTGAATATAGGCTAGGTCCATAATAACGTTTCTACAATATACAATGTCATTGTAAAACTAGTAAGATATGCTCCCTATTACAAAGGGACCTACCGATATCTTTGCACACAACGTTTCTGCAATTTACAAGGACTGTTCGTTGTTGATGCAGTATTTATAGGCTAATACTGAAATAATCTCTATTTGAAATCTCTGACATTTGGCACATAAAATATCACTTTTAAGTCTTTGAAAACAAATTGCACAATTCAGTTCCCGCCACACAAATCCAACAGACTACAACCTAACTTGGTGTAACGTCATAACAGACGAAGCAGCAGAAATTGGCGGGCTATTTACAAACAATGTATATTCATACAACGACTGCAAAGAAAGGAAAAATTAAAGGCAAACTACTAATAAATACTTTTCATTAAAGAATTGTTCAAATTTGGCTTAATCTGACAGCAAATTGCAGCCAATTGACATGGATATTAGGACACATGGGCTAGATCCACCTACTGATGCATTTGGCGGTAAGGGAGGCATTCAAAAATTTTCTATGAAAACCCTTAAGAGGCTTCGAGGAATGCTTCCACAGAGCTGCTGTATGTTGCATCTTGACCTTGGCAGTTCCCCAATTGAGTCAGTCTGCCTCCTATTTGTACCGCCACTGGTGGGAGGAGAGGTTGCTGCCGAACACCCAATGTACGTCCATGGACTTAAATCACAAGGTATATGTGAGGGGGTTCGTCTGAAAACTAAGCCATCGCCCTAGGTCTAATTCAAACGGGAAGAGAAACGTATTGCCTACGCACCTGATATATCAAAGCATATTGCTCTTTGGTTTGAACAACTCCCGCTCGTTCTTTCCTCATCTTGCTGACACATTTTAAAACATCTACCAACTTCTCGGCATCATACTGTCTGGTACAGATGTCTACGGATAGCATGGTACCAGTTCTTCCTGTCCCTGGTCTACAAATTACAGACATAAAGTAATCAGAATCGGATATTTTAAGTTTCTTAAATGGATTGTAAAGAGGTTTTCTAAAAGAATTTAGGTGTATCACGGTCACTGGAAGCATCAATTTGCACCATTCAGTCTGACTTCTATGGTTCAGGGGTCACATGTTTTTCAGGAAGGGGGCGGCGGGTTGCCCTCCTTGTTCCCTTGTTGCTACGGGCCTGACTGCGAGTTTTTGTGAAAAAAGGTTTGGGGTAAACTTACCTACAATGTACTACAAGTGGACCGCCGCTATCCTCGGACAATCGTCGTATTTCTATCACAAATTTTACCAATGAAACAGGATCAGGAAGGGTTTTATTTGACCAGCTTGTATACCAGACATGTTTTATCTCTCGTATTAAATTATTCTGGAAATATACCATGGATGCAATCTTAAAATTTTACATTTTTGAACAAATTGCTGTAGCTACGGGCCTGATACAATTTTGGGTATAAAAAGTCCTCTTCTTTATTTTGCATTTTGTCGCAAACTTTGACGAATCATGGCCAAATCCTTATTATTTCCAAAATTTCATTGAAACATTTTATTCAATATTATTCAAATATCTTATGTTTATTTGATTATTCATTTATCGTGTCAAATCAGTTAGCCAAGAATTTACATGTAGTCTGTTCTGTTGGATTGTCAATAAAGGGGAGTAACTCCATATAAGAGATATAAAGATGGCGGCCTCCAGTAGATCAAAACATCATCAAAATCTGTGAACATTTAATATTTTCACTCAACAATAATGTAAGTCAAAACATCGAATTCAACATATTTTGAAAAGGAATGATACGTTGAATATATTTGATCTAAAATTAAGGACAAAGCAGAATGGAGGCAGATAAAACGTCGTCAAGATTGAAAAAGTCAAAGAAGAAAGCTGATAAAAATGAAAGTAGCAAAACTGAGGTTGAAGAATTAGACAGTTTAATAGATCCAAATCGCGTCAAAAAAGAAACCCTATCTGATGAAGAAGTGGAGCACACTTGGGGAAATCTTAAGCGTGTTTTGGACACAGAAACTCCCAGATCGGAGGATGCACAGACTTCAAAAAGAAATCGGACAGAAACTGACGTTTCAGAGAGAATAGGAATGCCAATGAATGCTCCAATCACTTGTGAAAATCCTCGGCCAGTGTCTGTGGTGCATAAAACAGAAATAAACCAATATCCTGTGTTTATTGTTCAGAAATTACAATCGGACGAGGCCCTTGGGACTGGATCACCTATCGTTAAAATTGTCAGTTCCGATTCTGTGGAAAAAACTCTCAAAATGTCTCCATCCTCCCTTAGCAGACCTAAAACCAGTCGAAGACCATTCGCTCGTAAAATACTTCCTGCTACTCTCAAAATGGATACAAATGACATGACGTCTGCTTCAGTGTCTGTGACAGAATACAAAGAAAAGAAGCAGAAAAAGGCTAAAATGCTTGTGAAACGTGTGTCATTAAAGAAAAAAAAAGAGGATCTAACAAAAAAACATCTGCAGCAACACTTTGACATTCCAGTAGCAGAAGATTCTCCTTGTTCTCTTGTTGCTTCTAATGATAGTGTTATTGAAACTTCTCCAGTAAGTTTGAACAATCCCAAAGCTGTCAGCACAGAGAACGTGGAAGTAGACCGTCCACGACCTGTGTTTTTGTTCCAAAATAAATCCTTTGCCAGAAACAAGAAGCAAATGTACAAGATGAAAAATCACCAGTCTTCAGTTAATCAAGACACTGCTCCACCATTTATGAACGAGGCAGCATTGACATCTGACCCTGAGTTTCAAAATGTTGTGAAATCCATAAAAAAAGAACCTGTAGAAATCCAATCAGAAATGTCCGAGCCTATATGGACTGGTACGGAAAGACAGAAAGATGGAGAACCTTGTCTTCAATATAAGAAAGGGTTTGAAACCAATAATGACAAAGATGTGAATTCTGATTCAGCAGAATTGCACTCTAAATTCAGTAAACAAGTTTTAAAATCAGGGGCAGCAACCCAGTTTCATCATTCCCATTCTCAACCAAAATCCATTTTTCCGAAACCTCTGAATATGAGTGTTGAACCATCTGTACCGGAAGATACATCGAAATCCAATTTGAATAATTCCTTAACGACTAATCCAGAGCATACTGTATCCACTTTTTCACCATCAAATGTTTCATCAGCAAGTTCAAAATCGATATACAATTTACCTCTTGGTTCTAAAGACATTGCACAATGTTTAAGAAATTCTGGAACAGACTCAACAAATAATATAGGCCCATCACTATCTCCTGCCCAAGGAACAGTTCTAGCTACACAATGCCAGTCTACAACTGGGATGAAATTGGTGACAATTCCACAAGAAACTATAACATCAATTGGAAAGAAGAGTGGGTCCAGAAATTTGAATTCTTCTTCACCCACATTGTTGCCAGTTCCTTCCCGACCTGCTGCAACAACTGAGCTAGTGTCTTCGCCATTGATTAGATCAACTCAACTGAACAACGTGATGTTTCCCAGAATTCCTAACAATGTTCCGGGTCTACGTTATCCAGCACCTTTTATCATTCCCCAACCCGCCTCCAATATTATTGGAGCACCAAATACAGCGAGTCCGAGTCAGCAAATTTTGAGTTCCGTTACAAACACTGGAGCAGCCATTTCTTCTCAGAACCTGTTAATTAATCCACCATCATTGCCTCAAGGTCCCGGAATTCTAAACAATTCCATGTTCGAGCAGTCTTTAGGTGGATACAGGCTCGGAAACATCATCATCAAGACACAGAATATCCCTTCTGGAACTCTGCCTCAGACTTCTGCTGTATCGAGCACTCTATCACCAGCAGTGAATTCAAGCCCAGTTCCTTCTGCTCAAAATCCAAACCAGATAATCCAAGGAACATCAATTCAGAGCATGCCGTCTCAAGTACCAACTTCAGTTGAGGCCTCTGGAACTATTCCTAGTGCAACTATCCAAGGAACTACTCCAACTGGAAATACAAGTTCTCCATTGTTTTCATATCACTTGCCACAAGTTCAGGGAATTAAACAAAACCAGATCCTTTGCTCTCCCTTGGTCAATTTTCCATTTTTCTCCCAACAACCAGGAACAATTGTGAATCCAGGATCAAATCAAGGACTGATTCAGAATCCTAAAATCCAAACATTTAACCAACAAGTGCCTGGAGCAGAACCACAATTGAGAGTCCAAGAAGCCAAACACCAAGTGCCTCAAGAAATTCCGAATTTGATAATTCCAGGCGCTAAGCAGAAAGTGCCTCAAGCATTTCCTAGTCCATCAGTTCAAGGAAGCAAGCTGATGCAGAGTTCTGCCGGGCCACAAATGATTGTAATTGGTCCAAATTTACCAAACCATAGCACCACACAAATCCAAAGCACAGGCTCTCCTCAACTTTCTTATTCTCAGATGCTGCAATTGCTAGGAAATATTCCAAACCCAGCACCAGTGCCAGGAATAAGTTTAACTCAGAGCAATCCACCAAATTCGAGTCTTCATTTGCAAACTCATTTGGTCTCATCTACTAGTGCCATTCCAAATTTAAACAAGCCCACTTCAGTTTCAAGTCAACCAGCTGTGCTCACAAGTGGAGCAGATGATCCAAAAGAAAATCAGAGTAGTTCTAAGGCTTTGTCTATAAGTGCAATTAATAGCCAGTCTCAAAATATAGGGAAGACTTCATCAGTAACAACTATTGCTAACAGGAAGAAGGATCAATCCATAGCTGATTCGGGCCTTCAGTCAAGTGAGTTCAAAGCCCAAGAAGTATCAGTTGATTGTGAAAAAGGTAAATCTGTTACAGTATCAGCTTCAGAGTCTTCTCCAGCTTCAGCTAGTCCAGTGGTTCCAGCTATACCTACCGCCAGCCTGAAAGAGATTCCACTGAAACTAGGATCTGAGATGAAACCGATACCCTCAGATATTCCAGGTCCTTTTAAAGCCTACGATCATGATGTACTGGTATGTTTCTTTACTTTTCTGTAACAAAGTTATAATATTTGAGACATTCTGACTTTTTTATCTTTTTCTAAACAAAAACTAGTCATTCTTCACCTGCCAAAATAAGTATATTGGTGCTTGGTGGAAAATCTATGTTGTTTATAGTAGACCCTAGTCATTGTCAGTGTGCTAACTGATTTCCAGGACGCTAGCTCACTAACCTGAGGGTTCAAGGTTCAATCCCAATAAACCGATATAGATACGATATAGATCCCTTAACATTTGGAAATCGAAAAAGAGCAGGCTCATTTCATTTCTAACTGTTTTCCATTTAAATTATAATAATTGTTCCATTTCATGTAGATAGTCCTATTTTGACCTGTTCCACATTTCAGATCCATGTAAAATACAAGTACAGACGATCCAGAAATAAAACACGTAGTATGTACATCCACGATCCAATATGGCGATCAATGATCAAGGGATACATTCGTAGAGAATTAAACTATCGACATTTAGCGAAGCAGCTTTATCAGATTCCAGAATTGGTGAAAGAACTTCATAAACTGTTTTTGAAACAAATTGAAACAGAGTGTGGTGTCATGTGTTCATCGAAAACTCAAACAATTCTACGCAAACTCGATCCCCCTGATTTAGAAACTTTGAAGATTGAAAGGGTATTGACAGAACTACAAACAGACGCTCCATTGTTACGCAGTGTTTTAGATGCTGTAAGAAGTGAGAAGTGTCCCGACCAAAATTTGGGAATTGTTGCCGCTCTTCTACTATACAGCCGAAGTACGTTTCTGTCTGCTGTACATCATGTGATCACTAAGATTTTGCATAAGAGTGGGGCAGATACAAAGGTATGATGTATTTTGAGGAAATTTTGGCATCAAAATCTATTTAAGCTTTTCTGCCATTTTGTCTAAATAAACTGAAAGGCATAAAAACATCATGTGAATGCATCAGATTTATATGATGGCAAGAATCTGCCTACTATCAAATTTATCATTGTGATTGTGGAAGGAATAACCTGTTAACTCCCTTGACAAATCTGTGGTCCCCTTACCTAATAAATCATAGAAAGGCTAGTGCTACTCCCTCTAAAATGACAGATTTACACATCCTTTATTCCAATTGAAAATCTTGATAAGAACTTAAAGGGACAGGTGCCCCATTTTGAGTCTTAAATATATGTTTATAGTCTTCAGAAGTACTAGAAATGTACGAACATTGCATAATTCCTTTAAAAATACTTCAAACGAGTCATCATTTTAACATTCAAACACAGATAATTCTAGACACCCGAATTTGAAGGCTTAAATTTCGACAGTGAGCTATGAAAGCTTTTACTGATTGGCTTGGCTAAAAAATTCCTGTTTCTGAGACTAAAATATGATTTGTCAAAAAGAATGGCCTACCTATCCCTTTAATTTACATCCACCATTTTGTTTTGTTTTTTCAGACTATAGATCTCCTGTCTTCTATGGGATTATGTTCGAAATCTACTTCGTACTTTAGTAACATCAAGCGATATAATGCTCGCAATAACATCGAGGAATGTCAGAACACTATTAACGATGCTCAACAATGTTCAGACGACAACTTGGATACTGCTATGGACGTAAGTGATGAAAATTTAAGTTCAGAAGAGGACTTTGATATCAAATCGAAACTAAAAGATAAAATTTTGAAGAAAATCAGTCCAGAAAACAAAAATTTGAAGAGAAAACGAGTGAAAAATACTTCTAAAATGAAGAACATACAATCGAATACATTGTCTAAAAAGTTCAAAATTTCTAGTCCACTCAAAGGTGCTAAAACGGCACGCAATTGTGATAACGATACTTTATTAATGTCTTCAAATTGTCAGGGAACTTCGTCAAAAACTGACAAATTCAAAACTGCTGAATCATGCAATGAGAGTGATGTCCCTTTGATCTCTGCTGCTAATGATAATAATAGTGCTATTAACTCTTTCTGTGATAATGTTGAGATTCATGATAGTTTTGAAATAGCCAGCGACTCGGATTTGAATGAAGCAACTGCCATTCCTTCCTCTTCTAAAGGTTGATCTTATATACAACGAAATTCATGTAAGGGAAGGTCATTGGCGTACAGAAACAGTGATTTTAAACGGTGTAAAGAGGTTTTCTAAATTTTTTATGTGTAGGGCCTATTGGAGGCAATGATAACATTAATTTTCACCATTCCATTTTTCAATCAGACGTCTGTGGTTCCTGCAATTTCACTAGAACTAAGTGTTTGATGACATCACTAATAGCAAAGGTCCTTATGTGATAAAGCATAATATGTGTGTATTAGTGATAAAACACTTAGTTTTAGTGGTATTTCAAGAACCACAGACGTCTGATAAAAAAAATTGGAATCGTGAAAATTGACAATTCTGTTAATACATCTGCTAGTACTCAGAAACAATTATGCCCTTATTAGGGTTTGTCTGACATTATGATAGAATTTGAATTTCCTGATGTTATGATTATTATGATGTATTTATTTAAAAATTTATTCGCTGATATCATTCTTAAATTGTATTTAGTACAGGTGGTTCGATAAACATAACACAATTCTTTAAGACATTAAGAGATTGTAAAGAGGTTTTCTACATTTCTTTTTGTGTATCGGGGACAATGATAGCATCAATTTGCAGTATTCCAATTTTCATTCTGACATCTGTGGTTCTTGCAATTCCACTAAAACTAACGTTGTTTTTTGACGTCACTAGAGAGGAACTGCATAGATATCAAGAGTTGCTCCTGGTAGCTCCCCTGAATGTCTCCAAAACACACAAAAAAAATTTAGAAAACCATTTACATTCATTTTAAAGGGGAATATTTTTTTGGAGGTTGATTTGAGTCTTAAAAATATGTTAATAGTCTTCAGAAGTACTAGAAATCTACGAAAATAGCATAATTCCTTCAAAAATATCTCAAACTAGGAATTTTACTCACTATTTCTATATGGTAGATTCTCAATAAAAGAGGATTACTTAAAATTAAGCTAAGTTGCAACGAGGATTCTATATTTCTATTCCAATAAAATCAATAAGCTCTATCCTTCATACTGTTTGATTCCATATTTATGCTTGTACATTTTTGATGTGCAATTTATGTTCGAATAATGTATGGTAGGTAGGGGGTTAGGGTTTGATGACTCTAAATCATGTGAGAAAAAAAAATCCAAACTTCCTTCTGACATTAAATCCCTGTGTACTATCTCCTTTGGGCAAACATCATCTTCACAATGTGAAGGTATCACAAACTGCGTCTTATACCTTGACAACATGTGGCATTTTTCTTGTATCACTAAAGTTTGTATATGCAGCAATTTGATTGGATTGATTGAAGTCATCTGTGGTTTTTTTATTATTGTTAGATTTTATCAGAGTGTAGAAAGTGTATTTTGAGTTTTAGTTTTGAAAAGTGTTAAGGGTTCAATCTTGGGTTGTGTTTCTACTTTATTTTTGTTGAATAAATTACTGTTGATTTTTCAATTGAATATAATTCATTTCTAGTCCAACCAAGAAAAATAGCGATGGCCCATCATCGTAATACGCCCACCATTGTAATGGCAGCCAAGTCGTCCGGAAGGTTGACAAGATC
Source organism: Lottia gigantea (assembly GCF_000327385.1). Classification (NCBI taxonomy): domain Eukaryota; kingdom Metazoa; phylum Mollusca; class Gastropoda; family Lottiidae; genus Lottia; species Lottia gigantea. The sequence continues at coordinate 1,344,174 of NW_008709663.1, read as the reverse complement.
TATCAATAATGAAATAATTCGAGAGTAAAACTTTCATACTGCACAAGCTTTTTATTGATTTTCATCAAGTTTCGTCTAACATTTGTCTTCTGGAGTTTTACGAGCTAAAGATTGAACAAATTTTGAAGAACAGGGGCAATAACCCATATGAGATATTTTTCGATTTTCTACTTTCAATAAGGTTTGGGTAATTCAACCAAGTTTCTTTAAAATCTGTTGAGAATTATGCCTTGAATGTGATTTCAAGAACAAGGGCAATAACTTTTTAGGTTTTTTTTAAATATCTATAGGATACATCATTGGGAAATAATAAACAATTTCACCACATTTCGTCTAAATCTGTCAAGAATTGTGCCTTCTAAACATTCCACAATTAAAAAATTTAACATAACAAGTTTTCAAGAACAAGGGCAATAACTCATCAAATATTTTTCTATTTGTCTGATTTTCAATAGGGTTCATGCTTAGGTTTTTAGTGTCAAATTAAGCAAACTATTAGATTAATTGGTGTTTCTAATGAATTATCATGTATTCTTAATCATATCATTATGTTCTTATTACATATATATTTAAGAGTTTTAACCAATCATAAATGTCCATGTAATTACAGTCTGGATAAACAAAAAAAGACTTTTTGACCATTCTTGATAGGTCACTCATTGGAATTCTGTTGGTAATTCACTTCTAATTTAGCTAATTATGAATAAATTATGAACATGTGAGACAAACTGGTATAAGTATTAGCATTTTCATTTCATAAATGAAAATAAGGGAACCCATCTTTAAGTTGTTATCCTTGTAAAATTGTTGCCTTTAGGTTTGGGCTAAGACAGACTGATAGAAAGAATTCTAGCAAAATTAACTTGTTATCTTTCAAATTTCTTTCTATCTTCTTTAAACTTACCTTTCAGTAAACTGTCTGGATAGTTATAGCCTCAATCTAGAAGAAAATATAAAACCCTAGGTAGAAACATTACCTCAATATCCTTAAGTTCTAGAGTAGATAAAATATATTCCTGGGTAACGTCTTTTTTCTTTAATACCATGGTAAAATCTCCATATTTCACAATATTATCGGGGCTGTCTGGCCAATAATCGTCACATTTAGACTGAAATAGAATTATTATCGTAGTTTAAAATTATTCAAATTCATGATGAACTATCTTCTGTTGTGTCAATGTAATTATTTTTTACATAAGTACTAAAACAATGTAGAGTCCAAGGGGGCATTAAAAAGAAAATAATGTAGAGGTGAAATTGACATAATGAGGAGGCAAATCGAGTTGAAAGAGGAGGTGGCCAAAATTATTCAAATTCATGACGCTCTATCTTTTGTTGTGTCAATCTTATTAAATGTTATATATGAAGACGAATACTGAAACAATGCAGGATCGCAGGAGGCATTAAAAAGAAAATCACTAAAGCAGAGGTGAAATTGACATAATTCGAAGGCAAATCAAGATGAAGGTGGAGGTGAATTTGAACAGATGCAGAGTGTAGAGACCAAAGATAAATTTTGTGAAACTTTGGTATACAATTGGTGTACCCTTAGTCATACAGGTTTGGGATATCAGATTTGACAGACAAAAACAAGACTTATGGTCTGGGCTAGAGAATGTTTTAGATTGAAATAAAATTGAATACTTTTCCAGGTTCATCCATTGCGTTCAGCATGACGATAACTCGTGATTGTTGTTCCCAAACCATTCTCCAGAAATCGTCTCTAGTGTTCGGAAGTGGTGCTTGTGTGGCGATGAACGCTTTATTCTCCTCTGGGTAGCCCTGAAATTTACATAATTATTCCTTATCTTTCCCTCAATAATAAAGCTAGGACCACGTCATGTACTCTTAAAAATTAAGTTTCTAGTACCAATGAATAACTACAAACATAATGAGGTTTTCTAAACTTTTTATTTTTTTCGGGGATACTGATAACATTAATTTTCACCATTCCAATTTTCAATCGGACGTCTGTGGTTTCTGCCATTCCATTTAAAGTTAGCGTTCTATGATGTCACTATATATAGGGACCTTTGTAATAGTGACGTCATAAAATGCATAGCTCAAGTGGAATTACAAGAATCACAGACGTCAAATTGAAAATTGGAATGGTGCAAATGGATGCTATCAGTGTCACCAATACATGTAAACAATATTAGAAAATCTCTTTGCAGTCTCTTTGAGAATTTGAACTTACAGTTATAAAATTAGCGTTGATATATTCTGAATGAACTTGGCTGACTTTTCTTTTTAAATTCACCCTGGTTTTAGGATCTGAAAGAAAATTACATCTTGTATTCTTCAAGCGATAACGTTTCACAGTAAATTATTTACATTTCTACACTACTATCACTACCTTCAATGAACCAGCTATGGAAACTGGCGTTTAGATTTTGATAAACTGTAGTTTGTCACATGACACTATGACATAATCCGTCAGTGATAAATTGCGTGTACACATCAATAATTATATGGAGATTAATGTTTAATTCTTATATATTGTAATCTCACAAGACGAGAAACATGTCAGATTCATTTGAGAATCAGCCAAAGAATCTGTGACAAAGATATTTTTTTTGTGTATCATGTTTTTGAAATTTTGGAAGATTAACACATGAACCTACTTGGTATAACATTAGAATATCTATTTTTATCTTCTGCTCCTTTTGGTACAGTTGATAATCTCGGCATATCATTTTTAATAGCCTACAAATAACACAATATATCTCATTAGTATTCAAATTTATGTACATAAATTAAGCCTAATTAATTTCCTTGATACTCTCTTACTGTAATAAGTCGACAATTTTTACTTACATAAAATTCTTCGTAAATTAATTCTACATCTTGACAAATATTGACCAGGCCAGCAAAATTGACAGCATTGGATAAAATACCCTAAAAATTAAATATATACTACAAGGGAAAGAAAAGGAACCAGTAGATCAATATGACTGCTGAACACAAAATATTCCCTCAGAAATTTAGAAGACTTGTTGAGTCACATAGTTGACCACTCCCCCCCCCCCCCCCCCCCTTTAAATAGTTTGGCGACCCTGAGACTATGGGCTAGTTACCTACCTGTTGGTTAATAACAGAACTACTTACATTATGGTTTATAAATCGCGTAATGTCGAGAATATCCAGTGCAGGATTAAACAGTCCACTATTCGGCCGAGCTCTTATAGAAGCCAGGGCTATAGTATCATTACTGGCCATAGAATATCTTCTTCTAGCGGCTACTCCTGTTAATATTCTAGTTTTACGATACCTTCTTCTTACCAGAATCTTAAATATAAAATGGTGACAGGTCAGGAACAGAAAGACTTGGTAGAAAAAAATCACACAAAATATACAATTTGATTTGATTTTGGCTAAAGAAAAGTGGTCATTTTGATCCGTAAACTGCGATGTGACACTATTTAAATTGGACCCTGATTTGATTGATCCTAAAATTGAAACAGACAGAATCTGTTCAGAACTCACCAATCTTCACCATAATGTCCCGTCTAGAATCACTGTTACAATAGTCTGTAATGTATTCAAACTTAAAGCCCCTTTGGAGTGTTCCAAAAGATATTTGTGTGTTTCAAAAACCTGGAAATGCACCAACCTGCAATATGATGACCCCAATACAACAACATCCACCTAATGTTGCTATGGTAATCGCTATGGTGATGCCAGGATCATTCCAAGGAGCCAACGATGGAGGGGAAGTAGGACCTTGTTTCTGGAACTTTTCATCTGCAGTGTTTAAAGTTACTCGAACTAACTGAAAAGAGTTTTGTACCTTGATTATGCTGCCAGAAAAATAGAAGTTTCACACTCAGTCCTTACTGTGCTAGTCATATCTAATGCAATAATATTTCTATTTGTTACTGGGCTCAAAAAGTAGCACATAAAGCTTTAATCATATCTTATTCTTTACTGGGCTGATGAAATTAATCTCCACACTTCAGAAAGAATGAAGGTTATCTTAAGGACATTTTTGACTTTAATTAACAATGGCTTTAGGGCTTTTATTCTGTAAAGTTGTGGTTAAATCATTGTGAAAAATGATTCATTGATTTAAATTGCTTCAGCAGAATGTTTTCAGAAAATAAATCAAAGATTGCTGTGAATTTTCAGGACATATATAAGTACCCCTATACCAAGTAACAAATCGATAGCTCAACGGGAAGGTCGAAACTGCAACAATGCCTACCTTGTCTTTAAAGAATGATTCATCATGAAGTCCGGTTTCAATAAACTGAGCACATTCCACCGTCAACAAACTGTCATATTCTCCCTCGAAATTCACGATATACAACTTCACAAATATATCTTTATCTTTCACCACTGGGATTTCGACACATAATTTGATTTCCTCATTCATGATCATAATCTGTTCTTCTTTAAAACTATTTTGATAGTTCTGTTCGAGAATTTCCACGAGTTCGTGCTGAAATGTCCGAACGTTCACACAGAACGTGTTCCAAGACATCCTCAGACGAACTGTTACAAATACTGGTGGAATGGTCTCCTCCGCTCTAGTGATGATTTGAACAGCTGGAGTTGTAGCTGTACCATTTGGTATACGATATGCAGGTCTGTTCGTTCTAGAAGTTGTCCGAGACGTTATGCTCGGTCTACCAGAGGAAGTTGTATTCACTTCGGATGGTGCAGTAGTAACTGTACTGGTCAATCCTCGAGAGGACTCTGTTGAAGATACTGAAGGTCTGGCTGCAGTGGTTCTTCTCCTTGATCCGTTGTCTCGTGATGATGTTTGGGGACTTTGTGTTGTGGCATTAGCTTCAATTTTGATGATAGTGGTTTGGTTCGTGGGTTGAAAAGTTGGAAACGTTATTGATTTTATGTCCTGTGTGGAGGTAATGGGAACCTTGGTTGTAGTCCCAATGAACCCCATCTGAAAAGTCGTTCTTTGAGTGGTTTGAGAGGCCAGTGTTGTCCTTCTTCTTGACCCATTATGATGGATTCGTTGTGAAGATTCTTGTGACGATGCTGTTGGGGACCTTGGAGGTGCTGTGGAAGGTTGAGGTGTACTCTGGGATATAAAGACAAAGGTTCTTTGTCCTTTGGGAATGTATTTTGATCTTTTTGTTGTTGGGGCTCTTTGAGTGGTCGTGCTAAAAGGAGCTGTTGATCTAGCAGCAGTTGTTTCTCTCTGTGTCGGGCTCTGGGAAGTGGTATGTGTTCCAGTGGTAGCCCTTTCAGCTGTGGAAATTCTAGAAGATGGTCTTGAAGATACTCTTTCAGTCATGGGAAACAAAATTTCGGTCCCAGCAGTTGATGCTGTGGTTTGTTCACCATTGGGAAAAGATATTGGAAGTCTTTTCAGAGTCGTGGCAATTGTGGTTCTTTGTGTCATTGGAATTAAGATTTCTGATAATGGCATTGAAGCTGTAGTGGTAGATTCAACATTGGGAACTCTTTTCAGAGTCGTGGCAATTGTGGTTCTTTGTGTCATGGGAACCAAAATTTCTGGCAGACTTGCTGATGTTGACGTTAAAGAAGTCGTGTTTGGAATTTTAACCGTCTGTAAAGTCAGAGGAGTAGTGGTACTTTGTCGTGGAGATGTATCTGTTAGTCGTGTGATCTGAGAAGAGGGACCAGCTCTCCCATTATTGATGACTAAGCCTGTTGCATCAGTGGGAAGAGACCCGATGGCTGTTCGGGAAGGAGAGATGCCTGTTGAAGAAACTTGAGTTATCATAGTGCTTTGGTCCCTCGGAAATGTTGAAGTGGAGGCTGCAAATGGTCTAGTCATCAAGCACAAAAGTCCACAACTGGACTCAGCTGTTTGTGATTTTGAATCAAACAATATTGGAGTTCTCGCAGATGAAGCAGTAGCTTCAAGACTATCAACAGAAGACCCACTTGCTTCCAAATGACTTGATAGAGGAGAACTCAAGTTCTCTGGATTATGTGGAAGACCAAGGTCTGGGCTACTTTGGACCGAACTTGATGAAGATGTTCTTGAAATTAGAGATGCTAAAGAAGGTTGAAGATGTTCCAAAGATGATGGGAATTCTCCAGAACTGGATTTGATCTCTGGAGCAACATCAATTCCATGACCGTCTCCTGCAATTCCTGGACTAATCTCGTTCCTTTCTTCAGTGGGAATCACAATTTCTGGATGATCAGGATTTGAAAGCATTTGCGGAGGTGGAGGCGTTTGGGCGTGTCCCATCTCTCCACGATTTCCACCGTCCTGCGTTAAATTGAGGGAGGTTGGCGTTGGGTTTATGCGTATTTGAGGAGTTGCTGGTACGATTGCTTGAAGTCTGACTGTCGGGTTTGGGTTGATGACCTCTGGATGATTATTTTGATGATGATGAAGGAATTCTGGGGTTTCGTGAGGCCCATTGTCATTGTGAGAGGCTTCGTGCTGTGCTTCCTGCTCGTGGACTATATCTGTACCTCCTGAAAATAGAATTATCGTAAAAGCAATACGTAACACTGGGTCACATAACATACAACTTAACTATTAAAGAGATTGTAAAAAGGTTTTCTAAATCTTTTAAGCTTATCGGGGACACTTATAGCATCAATTTGCACCATTCCAATTTTCAATCAGACGTCTGTGGTTTCTGTAATTCTATTAAAACTAAGTGTTTTATGACGTCACTTAAACACTTAGTTTTAATGGAATTGCAGAAACCACAGACATGGATTGTAAAGAGGGTTTCTAAACTTTTTATGGGCATTTGATTACACTGTTACAATCGATTTACACCATTTAAATTTTCAATCGCAGACGTCTGCGGCTCTTGCTATTCCTGTAAGCTAAGCGTTTTATAACCCACTATCGCAATAGATACGACTATTAATGTATAAGGACCTTTGCGATAGTTACTCATTAAATGCATAGTTTAAGTAATTATTCGGAATGATTTGTAAAGAGTTGGTTTGTAGAGATGGTTTATTACCTGATTCAGGTTGGTGATTAAAATTAGCGTTGAAATCAGGTCGCATTCTACCAAAAGCTGGTGATGCTTGTTCAGCCTGGCATACAGACCACAGTAATATTACTGTCACTACCCACAATCCTACAAGTTTACGTTATAGTTAGATCATATCAATGTAAAATCTTCATGATCAGGAAATTGGAGGAGGGAGCAAAGCAACCAAGGTGACCATTGATAACAATGTTTAAAGTAGGGAAGGTGGGACGGGGTGGGGGGTGGCTGGGGTTGTCCACAGCCCTGCCAACCTTAGTTCTGGGGGAAATGCCACTGTACACCAAATGAAAAAAGCTGTATAACCTGATTGATAAAATCTCAAGAAAGCTCTCAACTTACCCTTTCTACTATCCATTTTAGTTTGTTTATATCAAATAATCCATTGATTTATCACAGGAATTAAAAATATCAGGCTTTTTCATCTCAAATCCTTTTTCTTGGACTATCTTCGTAACAATTTAAATTACCAGGCACAAAACAGTGTCTTGGGGAAGATCATCTGCTGAGTGAAAGAAATAAGAATAGAAATTGAATGAAGTAAGATGGAGAGTTAAATTTGTGCGCCTGTTTGGGTTAAGTAAGATGGACAATGTGATGCAATGTGCAATGAGGGAACTTTTTGCCAGTTCAACAGAATTAACCTAATGTTCTCAACTGTCGAGGGATCTTTAAATTGCACAGCTTATGGTACATATTGCCTCGTTTTTTTGTTCCGTCCGAACGACTAGACACTTTCTCCATGTAAGCCCCTCCGACCCGCTTCAAAGAGTGGGGGAAACCGGGTTGGAAATTCTTATTATCTGATTGTCCTATGTCAGGATTAAGCCCTGAACTTTCAGATTATCAAGGAAGAGTCTAACTCACTGAGCTATCACAGCTCCATATTAAAGGATGGACCACATCAGCCTGATATATATTTTAATCTAACCATCCTTCCCATAACTGATCCATCCCCCA
>NW_008709663.1:1326345-1335890 GCF_000327385.1 Lottia gigantea | reverse complement strand
TGCCACTGCAGTCTGCATTAGACAGGAAATGCTGACTCTTTTAGACACCTGACACCACTTTTTAATATGAAATACTTTCTCATGATCGATATACTTCTGAGAAATTCATTAGTTGTTAACAATGATTCGCTAATATGTTATTTGGATTTCGGGTTTCGTTTTGCTGTTGTTATCGTTAGTTTTTAATTATTAGACTTAAATTGGATTTGTATATTCTTATATAAATTATGTTTGTCAGTTATCTTACTAGGAAAAGTATCAAATATATCAACATTGAGTTTTATCTATTTCTCTCTAGATAACAATAACAAGGTCAACTTTAATACCCATTAGACCTACTCATGCTTTCATTTAGTGAAAATAAATCTGCATTAAAATGGAGTTTTACATTACATAAATTTCCGCAGGCCCATGGAATATTGTCCTACTAGGAACGTGATGTGTGAGAATCGACTGAATTGTTTGAGCCTACTGGTGATGAATGCCGATATCGTGTATACGATTGATGCTGATGAGCTGATTGATCTGTTCCTGAAAAACAGATCGCAAACTTCCTTCTATAAATTGTATTCACACCATGCCCCCTCCCTAAAATGAGAAATTATGCCCTCTACCGTTCGTTTGCCTACGACCCAGCAAGTCCAAAATCTGCCACTGCCACTGCCACATAGCTTTAAATGTTTATTTGGTATGTAGGTTTGTCAATTCGGTATCCCTTTCAGAGTGTCCACATAGCTAATAATGTCGTTGTTTATACCTGAATGTCATGTATTTCCAATCATGAAAGGAAAAGTTAGAGGAACAGACACAAGACCACAAGATAGATAGATAGCAGACGCATTTCAAAATATATAAAAAAAAAACCATTAAACTTTCACAGTTTTTATCAACGCCTTATCATTATGTACTAGGTCATAATATTGATGTTTACAAATCATGATCATCTTTCTGTATATGTCATGTTCATTGAATGTGCAGTGGGTGGAGTTTTACATCCTTCATATTTGGAGAAATCTCAGTGATATTGAAGCAATTAAAATGAAAAACAAAACAGGGAAATTGACCAACTCTAGGCTAAGAGCTGACGATGTACATTGTAATGAAAATGAAATGAATGGAGTTTTACGTTCTACTCTTCTGCACCTACTTGGGTTAATGAAGACAGGATGTACATTGTTAAGACGTTGTTTCCAATCAAACCTATAAATAGCATACTAAATGTGATCTCTACTCCTAAATCTTATAAATATCAAAGAGTTATCTCTAAGAAAAAGATTTAAAATTGACAGAACAAAAGACGTTTGAAAACTAAAAATATCAAAATACTATAATAAATTCTAATACTTACAAATATAAGAGTTAAAACAGGACGTCGTCTATTAATAATCCAATTTACTCGAGGCTGAAATTTGATCAACATTAAATAAAAATATAAACTTTTGATTAATCAACCTTTGACCCTATTGATAAGTATTTAGAAAATGAAAATTAAATCCCACCTTTTCTAGATAACAACCAATCGGGACACTGATAAGATTTGATTGACAGTAAAGAATATCAATATTAAGGTTGATAATCAATCATTGCAAAACTAGTTTTAAAGTTGAATTGGTACAGATAGTTTGATAGTGGAGAAAAAAAAACCTGACGAAATAACCTACATAATTGAAAAATCATCTCATGCGGCCAGCAACCTTCTCAGGACAACTTATAAGAAACGGGAGTTTAAGAGATTGTAAAGAGGTTTTTCTAAAAAATATTTATGGGTATCGGGGACACTAACCTCAATTTAAATCATTCCAATCTGAAATCAGACATCTGTGATTCTTGCAATTCCACTAAAACCAAGTGTTTGATGACGTCACTATTGCAAAATCTGCTTTATCCCATAAGGCCCCTCACAATTAGTGACGTCATCAAACACTTTGTTTTAGTGGAATTGCAGGAACTACAGACGTCTGATTGAAAATTGGAATGGTGAAAATCGAGGCTATCAGTGTCCCCGATACCCATAAAGAATTTAGAAAAACCTATTAACAGTTTCCTGTATCATAAGTAAGCTATGGTTCAACATAAACCTTCAATCAACAGCAATACGGAAACATGTTGAAATGTTTTTTGTCCTACTTTTCTGCATCATCTTGATGGTTGTTATGGTGATAGTAATTACTGTTGTGTAGCTATGGTAACTAGATGTGTAACTAGGCGACGTTGATGAGTTTGATCGTGATGAAGATCAAGATAATTTTCGGAAGCTTTCTCTCCACTTGATCTGGATGACTTGGGCTTCTGGTTTCACAATTTCAGCAAAGCTTATGTAGTTTTGGCTGGGGGCTCTGAGAAGAATTAAAAAAATAAAACATTTCGAAAACTGAACGCAATTACAAATGAAATGAAATGAATGGAGTTTTACGTCCTAATTTTCTGCACTTATGAAGACGGGAAAACGCAATTATAGATAGGTATTTTATTGTATCGTTATATATTATAAAGGACAGCATACAATATAAGACGAGAAAAAACGCAATTATAGACAGATAGATATCTTACATTATTCAATAATACAAATGCGTTAAGTATAAATGAAATGAATGGGGTTTTACATCCTACTTTTCTGCAGTAATGAAGACTGGGAAAACGTGATTATAGATAAATAGATAGATAGATAGGAGGGTATTTTATTGTATCATTATATATCATAAAGAACAGCATACAATATATATATATATATACATTATTCAATAATACAAATAACACACTATACTGATTTCAAAATGATAAATAAAACATTATAGTAAAAAAACATAAAAGTGTCATGGAGGAGACAACAAAAATATTTTTATTGTTTCAATTTTTTGAAAGATTTTCTTGATAAAATAGTTCAAACCCCATGTCTAAATATTCATCGTTCTCGAGATATTCGCTCAGGTGTGTTCAGGAAAACAGCAACTAGAGAATTAGTCCGAAACATCTGCCTCTATTCCAACCTCTGATAGATATTTTGAGTAGACTTAGAGTAGAGTCAGAAAAATATACCCTGTTAAATGGGGCTTTATCACACCTCCGAAGATGCGTTTTTTTTCTGAAATAATATTAATTACCTTTACGATGACTGTAAATTAGTGTTGGGCATCACCGTAACTTTTGTTTTGTTAGTATCACGTGACTGTAGTGGCACCGTAGAAGCGACATAAATGATGTCGGGAGAAAATGATGGTTTGACTGAACTACACAAATATTCATCTTTCCAAATATATCTGGGTTTTGCAGATCCGATGTATTTAAATAGGATTTAAAAATCCGCGTCAAAATGACAACACTTAGCTCTCATTGTAATAGAAGTCAATGGCATATTATCATGACGTTTTCTAAAAATATGCTTCACGATTAGTGACGTCATAAAACGCTTAGTTTTAGTGGAATTGCAGGAACCCCAGACGTCTGACTAAAAATTAGAATGGTGTAAATTGATGCTAACAGTGTCCCCGTACATAAAAAAAAAAGAAGAAGAAAACCTCTTTACAATCTGTTTAAGTACAAAGTCCGAAAACCGCCGTTTTAATTCTAAAACTGGTTTTAAAAATATGGTTGAATGAATTGTTTGACGACTGTCATTGGCAAGATATCGATATGAAGTGTTACGTCCCTTGTATTTGTCAGTCATGGTTACTTCCCTTGTCTCTGGGTGCTTCCGGTTTCGAACTGTTGTGTTGTGAAAACATTGATAGATAGAAGAAGGTGGCCAACGGGTGTCACGACCATTTCCGCTACAGACCCCTTTTCTACCATTTACCATAATGAAACATGATCCCAAACTTATATGAATCGTTTCATTGAATATTTTCCCTTCACACAAGACATATTTTATATCCCCCTCAGTGTTCTTCTTCATACTAATCTAACTATTGTTCAATAAAAAATATTAAAAATATAGGCCTAGATGTGACGTCATCCTTTGATCTTGGGGTACCATTATACCATTATACAACATAATGGTGCTGGCAAATACGGGTCTTATATTGATATTAATAATTGTCATAGTATTACCTAATAATATCTATAATAGAATAACCCAACCTACCACCCCTTCAAACTATAGTATTATAATAGACTATTCCATATATATATTGTCATGCACTATTCTGTATACCCCCTCTCTAATACGTCACCCACCAATAAACATCCCTATACTATGTGTTGTACTTCTGCCTACCACCCCTACCACGTGGTTGCTGCAATGGTTTGATAACCACCAAAAGTTATTACATGGTGTCAGAAGTGGGATGTAACATCAACAAAGCCAAGGAAACAGCCAAGAGACAAAGTAAGAAAATATCTACCAAATAATACTTGCACAACAACCAGTGAACTCAAGAAAGAAAACAACATGGCTGAACTGACTGGTATCCAAATACCAACAATGGATTGGGAAAGTGAGAACTTACCAACATTTGAAAGATTTCATACCTACCTATATGGCAGACCATTCATTGTAGAAAGTGACCACAAACCACTACAAAGTATTCATCTGAAACACCTAACAGCAGCACCACCCAGGTTACAACGTATGTTGTTACGAATCCAACCATTTGATTTGACCATAAACTATAAACCAGGAAAAGATTTACTACTTGTCGACGCATTTTCTCGTCTATCGCCACAAGAAATGGAACCAATACCAGATATGGATGTCCAGATACATACTGTAATGACCAACTTCTCAACCAACAAATTAGACCACATCAGAGATGAAACTGCATCAGATCCTGAATTAGCACCTTTAAAAGAAACTATTTTCAATGGCTGGCCAGAACGTCAAGCAAACCTACCAAAACCACTCGTACCATATTGGTCATATAGAGATGAACTCGCAGTTGAAAATGGTATAATACTAAAAGGACACAGAATTATCATACCTCGATCACTACAGGCAGAAATATTAGGAAGAGTACACATGGCACACCAGGGAGCAGAGAAATGTAAATTGAGAGCGAAAACATCAGTCTTTTGGAGAAATATTAATCAAGATATAGACCAACTAGTCTCCAATTGTACACTATGCCAAGAATACCAAACATCACAGTTTAAGGAACCACTCATTCAATACTCTGTACCAAACCAACCATGGCATACCTTAGGAACTGACATCTTTTATCATGACAACGACGAATACCTCATAATTGCTGACTTCTACAGCAAATTTCCAATTGTCAGGAAAATACCAAAAGGACAGAGTACTGGTTCCATGATAGTCACGATAACCAAACAAATTTTCACAGAATATGGAATACCACAGAAAATGATGAGCGACAACGGACCACAATATACTAGTCAAGCTTACAAACAATTTACCAGAGATTACGATTTCGAACATGTTACCAGTTCACCACATTACGCCAGAAGCAATGGTTTTATAGAACGACAAATACAGACTATAAAGAAAATCATGAAGAAAGCTACTCAAACCAAGAGCGACATACTTATGGCATTATTATGTCTGAGAGCAACACCAATTGACCACCATTTACCATCTCCAGCAGAACTACTAAATAAAAGAAAATACAGAACCAATCTACCAATAGCTAATACCAACACACAAGATAGAATGATTACTGAGAGACTCATGGAAAGACAAGAAACACAAAAGAAATACCATGATAGAAACGTAAAACCACTACGCCCTCTAACTTCTGGTCAATATGTCAACGTACAGAATCCCAAAACACTTAAATGGGGACCTGCAGTAGGAGACAGATCATATAAAGTTGAATTACCTAATGGTCATACAGTTCGAAGAAACAGAACATTTTTGAAAGAACGAGGAAGAAAAGTCAAGTTTGAAATACCAGAAGAACCAGACCCAATACTACCACAAACAAATTCACCAAACCAATCACCAACCTCAACTCCTACAACAGAACAAATTGAAGATCCAGGAAAGAATAACCACTCAGAAATTGAACCAGGTATACAAACCCGCTCTGGAAGAGTAAGCAGACCACCAACAAGACTAGACCTTTAAAGTAGTTGTATATATTCCAAAACTTTATACTGTGATAAGAGACTGTGATAATTATATTTTAGAAACATTTAAAATTCATTTGTATATATGTTCAGAAAGAAAAAACTAAACAAATCATTTCTTATACTTAAAATTAAAAAAAACAAAAAAACTTAAAAATTTATATTCAATTTGTAAATCAAGCTTCAATATCTAGATGTACATTTTAACTTCATTTACAGAAAAAGGGGGATGTCATAGTATTACCTAATAATATCTATAATAGAATAACCCGACCTACCACCCCTTCAAACTATAGTATTATAATAGACTATTCCATGTATATATTGTCATGCACTATTCTGTTACCCCCTCTCTAATACGTCACCCACCAATAAACATCCCTATACTATGTGTTGTCCTTCTGCCTACCACCCCTACTACGTGGTTGCTGCAATGGTTTGATAACCACCAAAAGTTATCACAATAATGGACTCCAAATAATGGACTCTTGGTCTTTTGCCAAGTGAATGTGACCTGTTTTATAAATGTATTCACGATTGAATTGGCTTCAAATAGTTTGTGAACAAGGATGGAATAATTTTTAATAGCTCGTTCATCCTTGTCACAAGTTTCCAACAAAATTTATGCAAAATGTATGATTCTAAAATACTTGAGCCATCACGAAAACTGACCTGTAAGCATATACATTTATTCAAATTGTAATCCATGAATCACAGTCCAGATGCCAACAAAATACGAAATATATCTTCATGTAGTTGATATCCATCATTTATCATGAAATGAAGGACAAAATAATATGTATACGTGTATTTTTTTTTCTGAACGAACATTTTTAAAGATTTCCTGTATCTTTATTGCCAGTAATTAGATTTCATGTGACCTATATTACAGCACGTCCCTGAGTAGATGTTATTGTTTGTGAACTGTATTTTAAGTTTGTTAATGGTCTTAAGCTTGTCAATACGTCTAGTAATGACAAGGTACTAGGACCTTCGGTCGACCGATTTATATTTACTGCCAAGTCAACCGGAAGTAGATATTTTGAAACGATGGGGGTACATTTTTTTAGTATTTTTATTTTATCTAATTTCAGATCAGAACAATAGAAAACTTCGGGCATTTTGGAATGATTAAGAAACTATTAAGTTCGCCTGGTCGGAATACGTACATTTTGGACACAACATCATATTCTAGATGGAGAACAGCTTGATTCACCTTAAACTTGGCGGTCATCTTGAAAATCGGCAGCCATTTTGGAATGACATTGAAATTCTAGGTTCCTGGTCAGAATACATACATTTTATATCAACATCACTCAAATATTTCGTATCCTCAACTTTCTAGACAGAAAAAAGCTTGTTTCAGCTTAAAAATTTGGCTATCGTCTAATAAAATTTGGAAACACTTCATTTTAAAGACTCTCAGTGGCCCATCTAGGTTAGTGTGGACCCTTTCCCGGGAATTTAACATAATATGCTCTCTTTCATTTTGAGACCCCTCTGTAAGTTAATTTAATGAATGTTAATGGAAGATTGTAATATCTTCAGTCTAGTATATATAAATACCATTTAGCATGTCGACAGAAGTCAACTCGTCGACAAAATTTGATGAGAGAAGTCGTCGACAGAAGTCATAATTAATATCAAATTCGTATCACGGGTGACAGATCTGATTATCTACGTGTTGTGTTTTTGTCAATTGAATAATTGGGAGGTTTATCGTGAATTAGTTCTATTATTTTTTGCAAATTGAGAATATTGAGATGACATTTCTGGAGTGTAATTATATAATTGATTTATTTATCATATACCAGACTAGAGGCTAGAAGTTTCAAAAGATTCGAAATCCATGTGATAAAGTCTCGTTGCCATGTTGTTCACAGTTCCCCTGTAAATTTTTGATCGAACCATTGTGACGCTAATTTTGTGATAAACCCTCTCATCTTTCAGATCTAAATTGAAAGAATGAGCTGAACTCTAGGCTATTCGCATTTTTTTCGAATTGTGACAAATTACTGCAACTCATACGCCTTCTTGATCTCAGCCCTTTAATTACCGATTCAATGATATAACTAGAAAAATAGTTACAAAATCGGTTAAATATACTGAAACAATATTGTAAACAGTGGAATATGGATGTTAACCTTGACAAATCGAAAGTCGTGGTATTTAAGAATGGGGGTTCTCTCTGGAGGGAAAGATGGTATTACATGGGTTCAAAGTTAGAGACCGTGTCACATTATAGGTATTTAGGTATTGAATTTTCATGTCATTTAAAGTGGAATTTTAATTGTTCATATTTATCCCAACAGGCCACGAAAGCTTTAAATGTTATAAAGAAATGCTTATCTAATACAGGAACACGAAATATTAAAGTTGCATTCCAACTATTCGACTCAATGGTAGGTCCCATATTATATTATGGTTCCGAGATCTGGGGGCTCGAAATGAACGTAGAGATTGAAAGTGTACAAACTAAATTTTGCAAATGGCTTCTATACACTGGACAAAAAACCACTAACAACATGATCAGAGGTGAATGTGGGAGGTATGAGCTTTATATTAACTATATTTGAAGACCTATTAAATATTTTTTGAAAATCCAGGAAATGGGAAATCACAGATTACCAAAACTATGTTATAATATGTTATATAACCAAAGTCAAATAGGTAGAAACAATTGGTGTACGTCTGTTAAAAATATACTATTAACGCATGGTTTTGGCGATGTATGGTTTTCACAAGGAGTGGGTAACATAAAACAATTCATTTGCATATTCAAACAACGACTTAAAGACAACAGTCTTCAATCTTGGCAATCAGATATTACTACTTCTACCATATGTCAGTTCTATTCCATTATAAAAAATGAATGTGAAAATTATTTAAACTCAAACTTATCTCAATCCTTAATTTTTCATCTAGCTAATTTTAGATGTTCAAAGCATAAGTTAAATGTAGAACTTGGAAGACATCATAACATTCCATTTCATGCTAGATTATGTAATATTTGTAATTATAAACAGGTAGAAACAGAATACCATTTCATACTTGTCTGTCCAGTGCTACAGGATCTCAGAGTTAACTTCCTGCCAAAATATTGTCACTCAAACCCAAACGATTTCAAACTTAAATCTCTATTTACAAGCAAATCTATAGATGTCCAAAAAAACTTAGCTTTGTACATAAAAAAAGGATTAGATATTAGACAAGAAATACTCTCATGAATTTTATCCAATCGACTTATTGTATATACCTGCCTTAATTAAAAGTTTGAACTATTATTTTGTATAATTAATTAATATGTGAAATCTAGATTATTATTTTGTATATAATATATGTGAAATTAAAATTATTATCTGTATTTGTTTAATATACTATATTTAATATTTAAATTATTATTTGTATATTCTATATTTGAAATTTATTTTATTATATGCATTTTCTTTATTAGAAAATTCAAATCTATTTTTGTTAACATTTGTACCATGACGAAAGTCGTATAGTACTTGAATAAACTT
>NW_008709663.1:1323473-1326294 GCF_000327385.1 Lottia gigantea | reverse complement strand
TAGAGTGATATAGATATACCACTGTTAAAATAGTGCTCAATACATCAATTGGAGAGTGATATAGATATATCACTGTTAAAATAGTGTTCAATACATCAATTATAGAGTGATATAGAAATACCACTGTTAAAATAGTGCTCAATACATCAATTGTGGAGCGATATAGAAATACCACTGTTAAAATAGTGCTCAATACATCAATTGTAGAGTGATATAGATATACCACTGTTAAAATAGTGCTCAATACATCAATTGTAGAGCAATATAGAAATACCACTGATAAAATAGTGCTCAATACATCAATTGGAGAGTGATATAGATATATCACTGTTAAAATAGTGTTCAATACATCAATTGTAGAGTGATATAGAAATACCACTGTTAAAATAGTACTCAATATATCAATTGTAGAGTGATATAGATATATCACTGTTAAAATAGTGTTCAATACATCAATTGTAGAGTGATATAGATATAACACTGTTAAAATAGTGCTCAATACATCAATTGTAGGGTGATATAGAAATACCACTGTTAAAATAGTGCTCAATACATCAATTATAGAGATATATAGAAATACCACTGTTAAAATAGTGTTCAATACATCAATTGTAGAGTGATATAGATATAACACTGTTAAAATAGTGCTCAATACATCAATTGTAGAGCGATATAGAAATACCACTGATAAAATAGTGCTCAATACATCAATTGTAGAGCGATATAGATATATCACTGTTAAAATAGTGCTCACTACATCAATTGTAGAGCGATATAGATATATCACTGTTAAAATAGTGCTCACTACATCAATTGTAGAGCGATATAGAAATACCACTGTTAAAATAGTACTCACTACATCAATTGTAGAGCGATATAGAAATATCACTGTTGAAATAGTGCTCAATACATCAATTGTAGAGCGATATAGATATATCACTGTTAAAATAGTGCTCACTACATCAATTGTAGAGCGATATAGATATATCACTGTTAAAATAGTGCTCAATACATCAATTGTAGAGTGATATAGATATAACACTGTTAAAATAGTGCTCAATACATCAATTGTAGAGCAATATAGAAATACCACTGATAAAATAGTGCTCAATACATCAATTGTAGAGCGATATAGATATATCACTGTTAAAATAGTGCTCACTACATCAATTGTAGAGCAATATAGATATATCACTGTTAAAATAGTGCACAATACATCAATTGTAGAGAGATATTACAACAGAATCTACAAGACTGACTGAAAACGTTAAAACAAAGATATTACAACCATATGCAGTCGATTTAACATCAGAAATATGAAAATAGCACCGAACTCTCAACGCACATTTGGCAACTTAAATTGAAAAATAGTAATTAAAAATAATAAAAATTTCCTGGTCCATCGATAGCGGAGCTATGTAGCCTAGATTGATTTTTTTAATTATAAATATATTAATTATGTTATGCATATTAATTTACAAGTTGATAATTAAAGTTAATATGCATGAGATTATTAAGAACACAAGTGATATGGATATACTACTTCTAGGTTTATTACAGACTACGTTTCAAAACACATACAGGTAACATTAAAAACACGAGGTATATAGATATACTACTTCTAGGTTTATTACATACTACGTTTCAAAACACATACAGGTAACATTAAAAACACAAGATATATAGATATACTACTTCTAGGTTTATTACATACTACGTTTCAAAACACATACAGGTAACATTAAAAACACAAGATATATAGATATACTACTTCTAGGTTTATTACATACTACGTTTCAAAACACATACAGGTAACATTAAAAACACAAGATATATAGATATACTACTTCTAGGTTTATTACACACTACGTTTCAAAACACATACAGGTAACATTAAAAACACAAGGTATATAGATATACTACTTCTAGGTTTATTACATACTACGTTTCAAAACACATACAGGTAACATTAAAAACACAAGATATATAGATATACTACTTCTAGGTTTATTACATACTACGTTTCAAAACACATACAGGTAACATTAAAAACACAAGATATATAGATATACTACTTCTAGGTTTATTACATACTACGTTTCAAAACACATACAGGTAACATTAAAAACACAAGATATATAGATATACTACTTCTAGGTTTATTACATACTACGTTTCAAAACACATACAGGTAACATTAAAAACACAAGACATAAAGATATACTACTTCTAGATTTATTACATACTACGTTTCAAAACACATACAGGTAACATTAAAAACACAAGATATATAGATATACTACTTCTAGATTTATTACATACTACGTTTCAAAACACATACAGGTAACATTAAAAACACAAGATATATAGATATACTACTTCTAGGTTTATTACATACTACGTTTCAAAACACATACAGGTAACATTAAAAACACAAGTTTTATAGATATACTACTTCTAGGTTTATTACATACTACGTTTAGAAACACATACAGTTAACATTAAAAACACAAGATATATAGATATACTACTTCTAGGTTTATTACATACTACGTTTAGTAACACATACAGGTAACGTTTTCAAGTAAAATGATTAACAACCAAACAACACAAGATATATAGGTGAAACAATAGAAGCCATAAAGGGATATAACAATAACAATCATGATTAAAGTGTGCCTATAAAAACAACAGAGGATAGATAAAAGAAAATTACTTAAAGCCAAAAACTTGTAAAACAACTAAGAGCACTATCTGACTGTCACACAGGATTGAATGAGATAAGTGTCACTTCCGTCTCTGTTTAGTACATGTTCTAATG
>NW_008709663.1:1304526-1305736 GCF_000327385.1 Lottia gigantea | reverse complement strand
CTTTGGACAGCACTATCTGTATTATCTGTATCTGTATTAACCATGTCACTGGATGGCTGTGTTTCTGCTGAAGAGGTAGTTGTTGTTTCTATAACACTCTGTTCACACCATTCTGATAACTGTTCTTGTTGTTTCTTTACTGTTTATAGAATAAATAAAAAAAATAAATGTCTTACTTTTCTGCAGCTTATGGGCAAATGAAAACAGACGAAGCCATGCAGGGTGCAATGAGGGAAATTTGGTCAGGACTGCTGCATTAGCTGGCATTATCTCAATTTCCAACTGTCAATGGAATGTACACAGCCTTTAGCACACAGGGCCTTGGTTTATTGTCTAAGCCAAACAACTAGAGGCTTTTCTATGTCAGCCTCCCCTTGCATTCACAGACAGGGGGAAACTAGGTAGAAAAATGTCAACAAAGAGGCAACCAAATAATTTAATTTTCACTATTAATACACTTGTTTTTACCAAAATAAAATAATCAAAGCAAAACTAAATTTCTGTTAATGTTTACACTGTATCAGATGAAAACTATTAACGTATTTTCGAAAACAGAATTTTTAGTTTAGAAAGAAATGGTTTTACCTTTTCCTTGTTCACTTTTAAATTTTTTCATCAGCCTGTTAGAATACTCAGTCCTGTCAAATACAACACGTAAAATATTGACAAACATACGCATCACAAACAGCAGAACTAGAGGACTGTTTCAGTATAATTTGTTTTTAAAGAAATTTGATTGGTCATGAATGTACAGAAAAACTTTCAGGTTCTGTTTTAATATAGCTAGCCAGATTTTTATAGAGAAACTAGCTTTAGTGGTTGAGTACAAATAAAAGCTAATGACAATACAAAATGAAAGTTCTGTCAAATTTTCATTAGACTCAGCAGCTTCAATTGATTTCTTGGCCATTTAATTCATGCTGTACATAATCTATCCTGGTCTAAAACTTTATAGATATAAAATAAAGATAAGACAGTCATATTTACCATTTTAAAACATCTTCTAGGAAAAACTCTTCTACATTAAATAAATTACCAGGGACTAGAATACAGATAGTATTACTGTTCATGATAAACAAAATAACAAATATATAACACAAGACAACAATTACGCATAAAACTCCCTTCTATAATACATGGGTACATAACATTTCAACACGTGGTGTATTAAAGAANGTTCTATCCCATAATGATTGTCTTGTCTCGCTTC
>NW_008709663.1:1249468-1252899 GCF_000327385.1 Lottia gigantea | reverse complement strand
GAAGTAGCAGTAGCTATATCAAAAATAATTTTTTGTTTTAATTACACTGATTAAATAACCACAGACAGCTGGTTATTTCATTTTCTAGATAATATTTTAATTATGAACAACAGTGGGATAGGTTCTCTGAAACCCCAGTCACTATTAGGTTTATCATCAAGGCAATCCTTTTAGACAGTTGATAGGTTCTCTGAAACAGTCACTATTAGGTTTATCATCAAGGTAATCCTTTTAGACAGTTGATAGGTTCTCTGAAACCCCAGTAACTATTAGGTTTATCATCAAGGCATTCCTTTTAGACAGTTGATAGGTTCTCTGAAACAGTCACTATTAGGTTGATCATCAGGGCATTCCTTTTAGACAGTTGATAGGTTCTCTGAAACCTTAGTCATTATTAGGTTTATCATCAAGGCATTCCTTTTAGACTGTTGATAGGTTCTCTGAAACCTCAGTTATTATTAGGTTTATCATCAGGGCATTCCTTTTAGACAGTTGATAGGTTCTCTGAAACCTTGGTTATTATTAGGTTTATCATCAGGGCATTCCTTTTAGACTGTTGATAGGTTCTCTGAAACCTTAGTTATTATTAGGTTTATCATCAGGGCATTCCTTTTAGACAGTTGATAGGTTCTCTGAAACCTTAGTTATTATTAGGTTTATCATCAGGGCATTCCTTTTAGACAGTAGATAGGTTCTCTGAAACCTTAGTTATTATTAGGTTTATCATCAGGGCATTCCTTTTAGACTGTTGATAGGTTCTCTGAAACCTCACTCACTATTAGGTTTATCATCAGGGCATTCCTTTTAGACTGTTGATAGGTTCTCTGAAACCTCAGTTAGTATTAGGTTTATCATCAGGGCATTACTTTTAGACAGTTGATAGGTTCTCTGAAACCTTAGTTATTATTAGGTTTATCATCAGGGCATTACTTTTAGACAGTAGATAGGTTCTCTGAAACCTCAGTTAGTATTAGGTTTATCATCAGGGCATTACTTTTAGACTGTTGATAGGTTCTCTGAATCCTCACTCACTATTAGGTTTATCATCAGGGCATTACTTTTAGACTGTTGATAGGTTCTCTGAAACCTCAGTTAGTATTAGGTTTTTTCTCAGGGCATTCCTTTTAAACTGTTGATAGGTTCTCTGAAACCTCACTCACTATTAGGTTTATCATCAGGGCATTCCTTTTAGACAGTTGATAGGTTCTCTGAAACCTTAGTTATTATTAGGTTTGTCATCAAGGCATTCCTTTTAGACAGTTGATAGGTTCTCTGAAACCTTAATTATTATTAGGTTTATCATCAGGGCATTCCTTATAGACTGTTGATAGGTTCTCTGAAACCTTAGTTATTATTAGGTTTATCATCAGGGCATTACTTATAGACTGTTGATAGGTTCTCTGAAACCTTAGTTATTATTAGGTTTATCATCAGGGCATTACTTATAGACTGTTGATAGGTTCTCTGAAACCTTAGTTATTATTAGGTTTATCATCAGGGCATTCCTTTTAGACTGTTGATAGGTTCTCTGAAACCTTAGTTAGTATTAGGTTTATCATCAGGGCATTCCTTTTAGACAGTAGATAGGTTCTCTGAAACCTTAGTTATTATTAGGTCTATCATCAAGGCATTCCTTTTAGACTGTTGATAGGTTCTCTGAAACCTTAGTTATTATTAGGTTAATCATCAGGGCATTCCTTTTAGACTGTTGATAGGTTCTCTGAAACCTTAGTTATTATTAGGTTAATCATCAGGGCATTCCTTTTAGACAGTTGATAGGTTCTCTGAAACCTTAGTTATTATTAGGTTAATCATCAGGGCATTCCTTTTAGACTGTTGATAGGTTCTCTGAAACCTTAGTTAGTATAAGGTTTATCATCAAGGCATTGTTTTCTGATAATCTATTTGTAGTTATGAATAACGTTTGCATTATATAGTCATTTCCTGGACAATATAGCAAACAACTTTTTTTGGCTTGAGAATAATATTACAGCATGCCAGTTTCACATGTCTTTGATCAATCCTTGAACACCTGATAGCACTCCAAACCAGGTGTCCATGCCGTCTGTTTCTGAAATTTTAGCATGAAAATATTTCATGTATAAATCAAGGGGCGTATTCTCAAGAAAATTTATTAAGATGATTTTAGTATTCCAGTCATCTGATTGGTCAATCACTAACATTGATTTTCAATTTACTTTTACTCAAGTTTTCAAGAATAAGGCAAGAGATTAATAACAAAAAAAACAGTGATGGCTTCTGAAACATGTGATGCCAATCTGTGAGTGACAGGTGCTTCGTAGCCAAAACACATGTCCAGAGTAAAAGATGAACTGTAGTCTAACAAAAAGTGGTCAAAGACAGTTAGAGTTTCTTTATATGATGTCAAGCAAATGGTTGTCGAGGATTCTAATCTTGGTTGGGGAATGAAAGTCTGGTATCCTTGATAAAGTCATCTTTCTTCCTGTTTCCAGTCGTCCCAGCAGTAAATTGGTGTTTGGCCAAGAACCAGTTGATCGATAGGATTCTGTAAACCCAAGTAGTTTTACTTGTAAATATCACTGTATCTTTTTCTAAAACATTGACCTCAATTAAGACACAAAAAATAAATATTCTTTACATAGCAAGTCAATTAAATTTTAACAGTGTATATACTCATGACACAAAATTCACTCTAAATTCCCTCAAAATATCTCAGTTGTTCAGATACATAGGAATCACATGGAAATAACATACAAATGCTATATTAAGCAGTAATTGTTGAGCTATAAGATGGGGAGTAATAATACAGAAACTTGTTATTGCGTATTACATACACAAAATCATTAGACAAAATCGATAGAAAAGTTATTATTCACCTATGCATCACTTTACTATTAATCCATACAATTTAGGTCTAAAGAATAGATAAATTGCCTATGACCTACGCCAGTATTTCAATAAGACATTTAGTTATATACTTTAGTAATGTGTTAGATGACTAACATTTTTCTATGCTCACACTCACACCAAATATCAAACACAAATACATTATTAAGGCCAAATATCTCACACAAACACACTATCAAGGCCAAATATCTCACATAAACACACCATTAAGGCCAAATATCTCACACAAACACACTATCAAGGCCAAATATCTCACACAAACACACTATCAAGGCCAAATATCTCACATAAAAACACACTATTAAGGCCAAATATCTCACACAAACACACTATTAAGGCCAAATATCTCACACAAACACTATTAAGGCCAAATATCTCACATAAACACACTATTAAGGCCAAATATCTCACACAAACACACTATTAAGGCCAAATATCTCACACAAACACACTATTAAGGCCAAATATCTCACATAAACACACTATGAAGGCCAAATATCTCACACAAACACGCTATCAAGGCCAAATATCTAACATAAAAC
>NW_008709663.1:1243387-1244825 GCF_000327385.1 Lottia gigantea | reverse complement strand
AGGAATGACTCATTACTCATGTGACAGACGGAGATTGCTATCTTTTAGTTAGGGCTTGTGACTTAATTATCAACCTCAGCTTAAAAAGTGTCAAAGCTGCCATGTAGCATCTACTATTAGGTCTACTGGTTACATTTTGGACACGTTTCATTTTTGGCCTGTTTATTGGCACCTTGAGGGTACCTTTATTGTAAAAGGATTGTAGAGAAATTTTCAAAAAAATTATTTTGTATCGGGGACACTAATCATTTTGCACCATTCCAATTTTCAATCAGAAGTCTGTGGTTCCTGCTATTCCATTAAAACTAAGTGTTTGATGACATCACTAAAAACAAAGAGTCTTATGCGATGAAGCAAATTTTGTGATTAGTGACGTCATCAAACAGTTATTTTTGGTGAAATTGCAAGAGCTACACGTTTGACTGAAAATTGTTTGCTTCAGTGAATGCCAGTTTCTCATCGTGACTTGTCGTTTATCAAATCGGGCGAATGACTAATTGCCAATTAACCTTAATACCTTTTTTATAAGATAATTACGATAATTGCCAATAATTGCCAATTAGGAAAGGTGATAAAAAAACAACAAAGGAAAAGTGCTGATAACTGAAATAACTGAGTGAAAGTGATACATCCTGCAGTCTTATATTGGGCAAATGGAACAAGTTCTAAATTCTGTAAGCTTATTGGGCAAATGAAATGAGTTCTAAATTCTATAAGCTTATTGGGCAAATGAAATGAGTTCTAAATTCTATAAGCTTATTGGGCAAATGAAATGAGTTCTAAATTCTATAAGCTTATTGGGCAAATGAAATGAGTTCTAAATTCTGAAATTCTATAAGCTTATTGGGCAAATGAAATGAGTTCTAAATTCTATAAGCTTATTGGGCAAATGAAATGAGTTCTAAATTCTGAAATTCTATAAGCTTATTGGGCAAATGAAATGAGTTCTAAATTCTATAAGCTTATTGGGCAACAAATGAAATGAGTTCTAAATTCTGAAATTCTATAAGCTTATTGGGCAAATGAAATGAGTTCTAAATTCTATAAGCTTATTGGGCAAATGAAATGAGTTCTAAATTCTATAAGCTTATTGGATAAATGAAATGAGTTCTAAATTCTGAAGTTCCTTATTGGGCAATAAAACCTTGTTTTTTTGTATTTTTTTACAAAAAACTGATTAGCATCCTACTGTTAAGGACATCTTTGTAGTATTACCCAGGCTAATGTCTTCATGATACTATGTTCTCATCACCATCTAATCCTATGAAATAAAGCCAGAAGTCTCCATGATAATCATAGAAATATTAAGACAACACCTTTGTGGTTTTCTTTAATAGAAACTTTTTAAAAAAAATTATTGAGGAAGTAACAAACACAAAGAAAGTGACACAAAAAAAAAAAAAAAAAAAAAAAAAACTTAACTCATTGTTAAAAATAG
>NW_008709663.1:1147896-1243337 GCF_000327385.1 Lottia gigantea | reverse complement strand
AAATAGCACCGAACTCTCAACGCACATTTGGCAACTTAAATTGAAAAATAGTAATTAAAAATAATAAAAATTTCCTGGTCCATCGATAGCGGAGCTATGTAGCCTAGATTGATTTTTTTAATTATAAATATATTAATTATGTTATGCATATTAATTTACAAGTTGATAATTAAAGTTAATATGCATGAGATTATTAAGAACACAAGTGATATGGATATACTACTTCTAGGTTTATTACAGACTACGTTTCAAAACACATACAGGTAACATTAAAAACACGAGGTATATAGATATACTACTTCTAGGTTTATTACATACTACGTTTCAAAACACATACAGGTAACATTAAAAACACAAGATATATAGATATACTACTTCTAGGTTTATTACATACTACGTTTCAAAACACATACAGGTAACATTAAAAACACAAGATATATAGATATACTACTTCTAGGTTTATTACATACTACGTTTCAAAACACATACAGGTAACATTAAAAACACAAGATATATAGATATACTACTTCTAGGTTTATTACATACTACGTTTCAAAACACATACAGGTAACATTAAAAACACAAGATATATAGATATACTACTTCTAGGTTTATTACACACTACGTTTCAAAACACATACAGGTAACATTAAAAACACAAGGTATATAGATATACTACTTCTAGGTTTATTACATACTACGTTTCAAAACACATACAGGTAACATTAAAAACACAAGATATATAGATATACTACTTCTAGGTTTATTACATACTACGTTTCAAAACACATACAGGTAACATTAAAAACACAAGATATATAGATATACTACTTCTAGGTTTATTACATACTACGTTTCAAAACACATACAGGTAACATTAAAAACACAAGATATATAGATATACTACTTCTAGGTTTATTACATACTACGTTTCAAAACACATACAGGTAACATTAAAAACACAAGACATAAAGATATACTACTTCTAGATTTATTACATACTACGTTTCAAAACACATACAGGTAACATTAAAAACACAAGATATATAGATATACTACTTCTAGATTTATTACATACTACGTTTCAAAACACATACAGGTAACATTAAAAACACAAGATATATAGATATACTACTTCTAGGTTTATTACATACTACGTTTCAAAACACATACAGGTAACATTAAAAACACAAGTTTTATAGATATACTACTTCTAGGTTTATTACATACTACGTTTAGAAACACATACAGTTAACATTAAAAACACAAGATATATAGATATACTACTTCTAGGTTTATTACATACTACGTTTAGTAACACATACAGGTAACGTTTTCAAGTAAAATGATTAACAACCAAACAACACAAGATATATAGGTGAAACAATAGAAGCCATAAAGGGATATAACAATAACAATCATGATTAAAGATGTGCCTATAAAAACAACAGAGGATAGATAAAAGAAAATTACTTAAAGCCAAAAACTTGTAAAACAACTAAGAGCACTATCTGACTGTCACACAGGATTGAATGAGATAAGTGTCACTTCCGTCTCTGTTTAGTACATGTTCTAATGTTCATAACTTTATCTAGTCCCCTGGCTTCATCAGGCCTGTAGCCAGGATCCTTCTGGAACTATATTCGCCTTGCAAAATTCTGAATTGAAGCTGAAATCAGTCTCTATCAGTTATTGCCCCCCTAGAAAAGTGGTTTGCACCCCCAATTGTACCCCCACTTTATTTTCAACAAATCTAAATATCTACCTATTTTCTCCAAAATATGTATCAGAATGCACAAAATCGAATCATTTTTTCTAAAAATTTTCTTGAGAGAACTCTCTAAGACGCTCTATGAGAGGCTTGCGACTATGCCACCACCACAGAGTAGCCCAAAATGAATTCAGCCTCAGCAGTTGTCCCCCCATTGAGTCAGTCTGCCCCCTATTCGGAAGTCTGGCGCCGCCACTGCAATATCAACTAAATTCAGCAGGATTTTAGTTTGGTTTTGGTTTTTCTAAAGCTTAGAAAACCTCTTTACAATCCCTTTAAACTGCTGAAAAATTAAATAGGCATAAAATTCCATAAAATATTCTATGACTATAAGGTAAGAAGGAGCAGAATAAACAGAAGTAGAGTGGAGACAAGGATTCTTCAAGTATTTTGGTGACAAACTAAATGAAATAGTTGATAATGTAATAAAATGAGTTATATTCATAAAAAAATTGATAACTGTAATGAGTTCATGAAACCGTATTACTCTACTTGTTTTAATGGCAGCTCGGGTGGCTATTATTGGTTGTTGTTGTTATGGGGGCCTCAGTTGGGGGTATAAAAGTCCGAGCTGGAGACAAGAGTTCAACTACCAACTACCACGACTACCAACAACTACCTAGTTTGCGATATCAGCATCCGCTGGAAGCGAACGTTAACTTGTCATCTACCAACCAACCAACAAGAGTTCAACCACCAACTACCACGACTACCAACAACTACCTAGTTTGCGTTATCAGCATCCGCTGGAAGCGAACGTTAACTTGTCATCTACCAACCACCATCTATCGAAGTTGAGTTACCCCGAACTGTTATACTGACAACATGGTAAACCGAGTAGCTGTTATATTTTGTGGTAAGATAATATGAGTTACTATAGAAACATAGATATATATAATTAGACCAAAAATCTACCTCCATTCCAGCCTCTGATAGCTATGTTGACAGTTGTCAGCTGGTGTAGAGGCAGAAAAACTAGGCTCTGTTTTATGGAAATTTTCTAAACATATTTATTTAAATCGGATCGGCCAAACCCAAATATTGGGCAAGATGGATATTTTTGTAGTTCAGCCATCATGATCCCCCTACACCATTTAAAGGGGCTTTCCGCTTTTTCCAAGATGTCCTAAATTTTACCTGAAAATATTTATAAGGTATGCTATTTATATCTATGTATCTACTTGATCAAACTGAATTTGTATTAAAAGGGTTAATTACAAACGGAGAGTACTAATTGTTAATTAAACAGTTTTGGTGTTTAGCTTTATAATGGCTCGGTATTTTTAGTTGAAATCTTTAGAATACATCAGACATATTTCTCTACAATTATTTGAGAATGTCCCTTTAAGTCACGTCTGTGGTTCCAACATATTTAAACGAAACTGATCTCTGATAAGCCATTTAAAAGAGGCGTGTAAAACTAACAAAACGAAAGCTATCAAATACTAATTTACAGTCATCGTTAAGGTAATTTAATATTTTGTTAGAAAAAATGCATTTTCGGAGATGTGTAAAATGCTCATAAAACAGGGCCTCGTTTTGCTGACTCTACTCCTGGAATAGAAGCAGATATTTCCAACTATATAGTGGTATAGTGGTATACACATTATTATATATGATATTGGTAATGTTAGTTGTAAGAATAATGAAATTCTTCAGGTGGTATGACTTGTCCTGTACTATAATCAAGAAAAAGCTGCTTTATGTTAATATTCTTTAATCCAACTTGGCCTGTATGAAAAATACAAAAGGGTACTTAAAAGTATATACGAAACAAAGAGTTGTTGTATTTTTCAGTTTATCTCTGTGCTGTACACCAAGTGTATTCAGGTAATTATATTCTGTATTATTTATGTTTTTTAATGTATATCTCTTCTCAATAGCAAGACAAACCTGGCCCTAATATATCTCATTCGTACATCACGTCATGGGATATAGGGTTAGATTTGTCAGAATGTCACTTTTAAGGGAGTAAGTCCGATCCATTTTTGGCATTTTTTCCACGCCAGTAGTACTAGTGTTTTCAGATTTACAGCATCGCGTGCTCTGCTTTAATATTTCTAAATATAAAATCGATACAGAGAGGTCATAATGACACAGTCTAGACATAAAATATATCCCACATTCCTTCCTTCTAATGTAAATCTGAAAACACTAGTACTATTAACGCCAAATTTGGCATAAATGTTGGTATCTATACAAAGCTAAACCATACATGAGTTACCATTATCATATATTTACTGTCCAGTGTCCAACACTGTACCACAATACACAATACAGTCGAGGGGTAGAATTTCCCATTAAGACTTGGCTGTATTTTGGTATCGTGTGGGGCATGTGGGCTTTGTATAATATTATGTCTTGATGGTCCAACCTTGTATGGACACCAAATTTGACTTATGGTGAAAATTTTCAAAACCGGACTTGTGTTATTGTCAAACACTAAGACACAGTGAACCTCTATTGAAGCAACCGATTTCAATCTTGACCATCTTACCAGATGATGGGCACTCCGGCAAGCTGATGATGTAAATCTTTCTGGACGAGCGAGAACCATGTGAATAAATGGTGAATGGATTCGTTCTTTTTGTATTTTGCTATTGTAAGGTGATTTTAGATATTTTTTTTTCAGCTATCCTGACGAATATCAGATCCGAGGCGGGAGTCTTGAGCCTGCTTGAGTTTCGTAAACAATTTTATATTGTTGACTTTGATGACAACAATGTTTTAACGTACGATAATATTCGAAGACATGTTCTATTAGTTGATTTAAACAATGATGGTCAAGTTACGCATGAAGAGTTACAGTCCAACCCAGATACACCCAAATATCCTATGGAAGTTTTCCGTGCATTGGACATAAATAATGACAACATTCTTAATTGTACTGATATCAGAGGTGTGTTTGAGTTGCTTCCCGGTACCGGAAATGAGGTAGATCTACAAGAATTCTTGACGACCTTTTCGACTAGAATGAATGAAACAACTGGACCAGTAATGAAGATACAGTCTTTTGTACAGGCTGATAGAGATTTCATGATTATAGATGAAAATGATGATAACATTTTGACTAGAGAAGAATTTCAAGTGGATTTTACAGAAGCTGACGAAAATAAGAATGGACAATTGGAAGAATCAGAAGTACGTAACATGTTCCCAATGAGAAGTACTCCACCAGAAACCATTTGTCCAAACATCTCTGTAAGCTGTTCTGTTGATGACGTGATGCCTCTCTTCGATGCAGCAGACAAGAATCAAGATTCCCAGCTCACCGTTGATGAATATATTCAACATTTTGGACTCTTGATTGAAAACTAATCACTACAGATAATAATATGACAACCCGGCGAGTCTTGAGTCAAATTATTACTTTATTGAATAAAATTTTATTGAGCATTAATCTCGTATTCGATACAATTTTATTACAGTAGAAAGAAACAACCTTTCTGAACAAGGATAACAACTTAGGTTCTCGAGGATCCTTTCTACCAGATGGTTCTCGGCTAAACCTCTCGGCACAGTGGTGGAGCCAGTTTTTTTACGTCCGTGGGGGTGCCCGAATTTCTAACCTAGTTATGAGATTTTTGCCCGAAAAACATGTCTTCGGGGCTGCGAAGGGGGCGGGTGACCCCCCTGAACCCCACCCACCATATTATTTCCATGTGATTTCTATTACAAACAGATAAAATTGACAGAAGAAACAAGGCAATATGTTGAAAGAATAAATAACAATTTTATTTCAATTTTAATCAGTAACATAAATTATTTCATTCATTTCCAAAACAAACAATTATTAACAAACAATTCTTGATAAACTATCTCAGATATTTCTTTTACCGAGATGGAAAATTTCATTCATTAAACATTTATTAACTTGTCTTTAGAGAGACAATCTGATGAAAATGCAAATCTGCAGGTTTCGCATCTTTTTGTGTCTTTTCTGTGGGTGACTCTACTTTCAATCCATGATCTGACAAGATTATTCTAGGTCATTTAATATTCTACCAATCAAATGCTTTGTTCAATAACAGATTTCCTTTCTGAAGAATTCTAGGAGATTCGTTTTTAAACATTAACTTATATTGAAAGCCAATTTTTAACAGTCTTTAGTATTAGTTAGTATCCATTATTACAACTTATGATGGAGAAGAAGTTTTGACAGAACACGATTTAAAGAAGAATCTTGTTAGATCATTCATGGAAAAAGTAATAACCTGCAGAAAAAATGGGAAAGAAAACATTCAGATCAACTCTACTAAATATGTTGGTATTTCAAATGCTTATGACTTCTGGTTTAAATTTCTATTGACTCTACCCATAAACAACATAGACTTTTTATTTTGGAAAATCTTCGAAAAATAATTTTTTAAAATTAGTAAATCTGAGAAACGATTTGATAACAACATTCAACATGGAAGTTCAGATGAGAGGCTGTTAGTAATATTTTCTAAAATCAATAAACTTTAATAAATTTTCATTTCCGAAATTATCAAAAGCATACAGGTGATATATTTCCTTTGAATACTGAAGTTGCTCGAAAATTCACAGCTTCTGAGGGAGTCTCTCGGATTTTCCCGAACATATCCAATGCCCAATACACAACTGGAAGGTTATTTATGGTTTCCATGATGATATCCTGAGCTGTAACCACGGTGATGAGAAAAATTTGGATGACCTTGACCTTGCGGTGAACCTCTCTGTAAAATCATTACTGGTGACATTCCAGGGCGAGGCGAGACATTGGCAGACGGCATCATTACCCCTCCTGGATTTCCATACATATTGTATCCCGAATAATTCACTCCGCCTTGCTGATACATATTCATACGTCCATGACCTTGATGGTTGTTATGGTGATAGTAATTACTGTTATTAGTGTTGCTATGGTGACTAGATGTGTAACTAGGAGACACTGATGAGTATGAGCGTGATGAAGATCCAGACAAATTCTCGGAAGATTTCTCTCCACTTGATGATGCAGATTTTGGTCTGGACGACTTGGGCTTCTGGTCCCATAATTTCAGCAAAGCTTCGGCCACTTTTGGGTCCAATTCCTAAACGTAAAAATCAACATAATCACTATTATTAAACTATGCTTAACTTTACTCATTAAATGAAATTAGAAACCATGTATAAGAATAATCCATGCTACTATGACACAAACAGCTGATAATAAATTAGTAAGTTGAATATTAAAACAGAACCTGAAACATTTTGTTATTCAGAGTTTTACACTTTAAGATGTCAACTGACCTATGTCTACCTTTGACGAGTAGAGTCAGACAACTGACCTATGACCTATTGAAGTTTGCCAAGTAGAGATCTTCTGACACCTGAACTATTTCATCCTGTGTCCCTACTGAAGTTTGACAAGTAGAGATCTTCAGACAACTGACCTATTTCAGCCTGTGTCCCTACTGAAGTTTGACAAGCAGAGATCTTCAGACAACTGATCTATTTCAGTCTGTGTCCCTAATGAAGTTTGACAAGCAGAGATCTTCAGACAACTGATCTATTTCAGTCTGTATCCCTAATGAAGTTTGAAGAGTAGAGTCACACAACTGCCTGTTTCCCTACTGAAGTTTGACAAGTAGTACTTGCTCTCATGTCTCTACTTCAAGACAGAAGAGAACCAAATTAGTTTTATTTGATCAATGACAGTCTAAAGGTGTCCTCAAACCAACACGACACAGTAAGATACAACAAAATAGAAATAACATCACAATATAAGGTCAGAGGATGTTGGGTGGTTCGAGTTGTACAGTATCCAGTATGTATAGTTTAAACAACTTGTATGGGTTATACCGTAATGTGTCCTATGAGATCTGGTGTATAAACACCTGTTAAATTACTCTAAAAGAAAATCCAAACCTGTCCATCTCCACTGTCCTGTACTCTCTGACCATCATTGAATGCATTATTCAAACCCTGGATACTCTGGAAATTGATGTTACCCCTAAAACAAAAGAACATGAAATGAATGGACCAAGGAATGATTTACTAATTTAAGGTAAGTAGCAAGGACACATAAACCCACATCAGCGAACAGACTAAATTATAATTCAGGTTATGGCATCAAATTCTTTTAGTAGCGTTAGTCAATTTTGACAAAAATGTCTTACTTTTTGATCCATTCTATAGAGAAGTTACCAGTTCCTATGGAGTAGAATTCCTTAGATTTCTCTTTACTGACTTCAGAAGTCATTCGAGCGTAACCATGGAAGTTTTTACTGCCAGTTAGAGAGAAGATCAGATAAATATTCTTTACTTCCTAAAACATAGAAATTTAAAAAATCATAAACATTTTATAAAGATTTTTCTTACCTGCCTATAAATATATATTGAAACTATTACCTTAATATTTGTTTACATGAAGATTATATCATTACCAAGAGGTTTAGCCAAGGACAATCTTGTAAACAGAATCCTAGTGAACCTTAGAAATTATCCTTGTAAAATCATTCCCAAGAAGTTAAGCCAATGACCAGCTGGTAGACAGGATTCACGTCATCTTAAGTTGTTATCCTTATCCTTTATATCTTACAATTTTATATTTTATGATGTGAATCCTGTCTACCAGCTGGTTCCAATGCCAAGAAGTTTGGCCAAAGAGCAGCTGGTAGACAGAATCCTTAAGAATCTAAGTTGATATCCTTGAAAAAACATTACTAAGATATTTTATCAAGGACCAGCTGGTAAAAAAGGATCCTTAAGAACCAAAGTTGTTATCCATGTAAAATCAATGCCAAGAGGTATGGCCAAGGATCAGTTGGTAGAAAGGATCCTTGTGAACCTAAGTTATTAACCATGTAATATCATTGCCATGGTTGTTTTTTTTCTTTCGATGTAATCAATTAATATGTACTAACCTTATAAAGTATATTAAGAAGTTCACTAGTATATCTATTGGTGGCCCATATTCCTTTATTGATACAGATATCTAATAATTTCTGGTTTCGACACTTCATTATAAAATATCTAGGAGATATAATATAATTAAATAAATTACTGCTTGTTGATGAACATGGCTTCAGCTTTATATAATTCACATGAGATCTGAAAATAATATGAAGGTTCACTCCTCTCATGAAAAGAAATGAAGTTGTACTTTTTACTTCATATTTAGAGAACGAAGGCAAGCAACACCATTCAGTGTGCAATAAGGGACATGTATTAGCCTAGACTATTTTTTCAATTTGAAACAATTGAGGGACCTTAAACATGCGAACATATCAGCACCAAATAATAATTACAAGCATTACCTAGCCTCTGTAGATCTATCTTTAGGTTCAATCCATTTACCAGTACAGGGAGTGGTAGCTAGTTGTGGACTGGAACATGGTGTATTATTGGTGCTGCCTCGTTGACTATTTGTACCTGAACTACCCTCACTGCCCTCTAATGATTTAGATGATGGACTCTCTGAAATGGGACAAGACAAAACCTTGTGCAATGAAGAGAAGTTACAGTTTCTTTTTTCTGATATTGTTGTCTTCATTGTAATCTAACAAGCTTTTTTCCAAAGTCCTGTTCTAGTGACATCTTTTTCAAATGTAGGACGTAAAACTCTATTCATTTCATTTTCATTTTTGGTTTAGAGACATAATAATCCCCATAAAACATAGCTTAGTTTTTCTGAATTTACTCCAGCTGACAAACTTCAAAATATCAATCAGAGGCTGGAATAGAAGAAGATGTTGCAGACTATATGTTCTGGAGATCATTTCCTTGAAGGTTGAATTTGAACATATTCTTAATACTCAACAAAATTCATTTGTTCCATTTTCAGAATGGATATTTTTTGCACAAAGTACAAAAAAAAAAAGTGATTTACTAACTGAAGTTTTGGTTTCTACGAGGGGGAGTATTAGTTGGTGTTTTACCAGACACACGTCTATTACCATAGTTACTATCATAGTCGTCATGGTGATATCCTCCACGATGGCTGCCAGACATCATAGTCTCTGTGGCTACAATACAAGTAAATAGGTCTAAAATTAATCTTGATTCAGTCCAAAAAATCTATAACATTTCAAAATAATGGTCTTAAGTGCATCAGAAAATATGGATTCCTGGAAAGATGTATGTTTTGTCAATAATACAGAATCAAATTTAACTTTTCAAATAAATAAACTTTTTTAGCTTGGAGATTCTCTGAAAGTGATGTTTAGTTGTCTATGTGGACTCTCTTAAAGGGATGCCATACTGACAAACTCAAATACCAAACATTATTAGCTATGTGGACTCTCTGAAAGGAATGTCTAGTTGACAAATCTAAATACCAAATAACATTATTAGCTATGTGGACTCTCTACCAAGCCGACAAACTTAAATACCAGAAATGAAAGGAAACCAAAAAAAGAATTTTGCTAGAATGAAGCAACTTACACATGGGCCTCGGTCTCTGTCCGATTCCAGCTGGTTGTTGTAATCCTATAGATTGTTCTTCATTTGTTAATACATTGATAACAGCTCGAATTATAGACTGTAATATAATAGATATACAATGTTAAGTGAGTATTTAGGAGAGGTCTCTGTCGAATTACAGATTGTAATACAATAGAAATACAATGTTAAATGAGTATTTAGGTGAGGCATATATCCAGCAATCTCAGGCTTTGCTGCTGTTGATAAATCCAAAATCAAAAACATTGTCAAACTTGGGTCCAAAATTGTTTGAAAGTAGAATGATCAAGGGAATGGAACATTAAGGAAAAATATTTATTCAAACACAGTCCACATTATTCCAACATAGATTGAGGCATAATAATTATAATACATCACTATTATATAGCACCAATATCTTTGCTTGACAATATATCTATATTTTCATAATCATATAAAAATGTTGTCCTGATTCCTACCTCATCCATCTGTGACCAAGGTTTAGCAGGTGCTCTCATTCGACGTAAAAATAAATTATTCCATTTCTGGCGTAACTCATAGACAAGTTGACAGGCATCTTTATCAATTCTGAATGAAATCCACTCGTCAATACTAAAACTAGATTTCTTCATATCTTCCTTATCTTCTCCCTCACTCTCACTACTCTCGTCATCAGTAAGGTGGGGGTGGGGCGATTCTACTGAAATGGAATGAATGAATGAATAACCTTCTACATTGGTATGGTGGGGCGATTCTACTGAAATAAAATTTAAAACCAACCTTCATCGAAGCCCTCAGATTCTTGTACAGCATTATCTGGTAATTTAGCAGACCCAGCAAATAACGCGACGGCCATCGGTGAAACTAGAGTACAACATCGTACACACGCTAATTTCTGGAACCTCGTCATTTCTTCAAATATTAACCAATCAGAAGGCAGTGTTGTGATTAATTCTTTACGTCCTTTACGACTCAAAGATGCTGAAGGTGGGGCACTCAAAACAGACGACATGTGAAACTGTACATCAGCATGTTTCCTGTTAAAAATAGAAATAGCATATCTCGTATAAGTCATCTTCACTCATCTTCAATATTTCCAGTCGACCCAGCTGTAAATGGGTATGGATAATCAGGGAAAGATCAATACCAAGAGGTTTGGACAAGGACCAACTGGTAGAAAGGATCCTTAACAGAAACAGCCTGTAGCACACAGGGCCATGGTTTATTGTCCCATTCAAACAACCAGACCCTTTTCCATGCCCCTCCAACATATCTCCAAACAGGCAACTTTAGTACTTACTGTGTCATTAAACATTTCTTTGACCTATTGACCTTGACCAAATTAGGGTACATTCCAGCACACAGGGCAGCCTTGACGATAGCCCAGTTTTCAGAGTTAGTGTTTAAATCGCGTATATCACCTCCACCTCGGGCTCGGACGAATCCTGACGCTCGTAGTTGACCTAATAATTGGGTTCTGAAAGGTAAGAAATAATGGAATATTTTTGGCAATATGTATCAACAGGTAATAATTGAGTTCTGCAACATCAAGATGACAACCAGGTGATAAACATTGTTTGAGAATGTCAAAAAGGTGTAACTGAACCAAGCTATCGTCTTTTTCATCTTCTATACCAATGTTATCAGCTTCAAAAACAGAAAACTTAAAGACTATGTCCAAACCAATTAATTCATTTCCGTAAATTTTGAGGTTCCAAAAAACATATCAAAATATGTCTTTTTTATTTGTACAAAACACTGTAAATCTCTGGTGCACTGAAGAAGGTTTTGCTGGGGCTTAATTCTCATTTGCTGGGGCCAAGTCCCCTAACGACGGGGCTTTATTCAGGATACAATGTAATATTACATACCTCATTCCAACAATCATCTCCATACAGGCTGATGATAAATAATTCTTCTCACAAAATCCTCGTTCCCAACCTTCAGTTCTCGCTTTCTGCCACGCCTAAAATAATAATAAACCATCAATTTAAATCTACATTTCTAAAAAAACAAAATCTATCGATAGAAAATAAGTTCATTTTGAATATCACAGCATTAATACTGAAAAGGTGCACAATCAAGGGACAGGTTAACAATTTTTAGGGGGCTGATTTGGATCTTAAATACATGTAAATAGAAAATAGAACTGTATCTTATAATATTAGTTTGTAAGTATAAAATTTCATGCAACAACAATATTTCATGACAAGATTTTTTTTGAAAAGCGAGAACATTGAAGGGATATCATTTATAAGTGACTCTACCTGAAAAGCTCTGAGTAGAGCCATATGATCACTGTAGGTATCAGCAGCAAATTTACGTCTAGACAGGGCACTGGCACGTTTTTCATGCGCTTGGGTTGGCAACACAACTAGAAAAAAATATATATTTTCATAAAAATCACATCATCATTCCTGACTATTACATTTCTCACTTTCGTCTCCATTGAACTCTTCACAAAAAAAAATTCTCTTCATCTCATTGGTCAATCACTAAAACTGATTTTAAAATCAACTTTGTATACTTTAACAAGTACCATTTTGTATTGTATTTGCTTCCATCGGGATGCATCTAAACTTGCATCGTGGGTCTTAATGCAGTGTGCAATGAAGGAAATTCTCTCAGGGCATCAATACTTTTTCTCTAATGCAGGGCTGGAACACTGTTTTTTTGGTGGCAGTGGGATAGCTCAATCTCTAGCAAGGTGGATTGTTTTCTGTTAAGTGATTAGGTGCTTTGGGTTTGAATCCTTCTCGCGGTAAGAAAAATTCTGTAATTCAGTGCTTCCATGAGTCAGCCCTTGGTGTATAGATATTTTAATACGTCTAATCTCATTATGCAGGAATCCTGGACCTTGCTGTGTGTAACGAGAGAAATTCTATCAAAAATCAATCAAAACTTACAGGGATCTTTGTGAGCTATAGAACAGACTATAGTTAAAATAGGGTCTAGACATTTCAACACAACAGAATAAAGTACCATCTTTCCTAGTCTAGGTTCTATAGGCAGGTCTGTTAGATGATGACCCAACTCTGTTAAATCTTCAAAAGGATCTAGGGCATCTATTTGCTGAAAGATACAATTATTTGTATTGAGAACTTATTATATAAAGTACCGCAAAGTCTAATTCCAATTGTTATACTAGGGGACCGAACGATTGGAGAGTTTCAATTCATGGAATCAACTGGACAGATTGGAACAGATTTCAGAACGTGTTCCATGTGAGCTGAAAAAATAGTAAGTACAAAACTTATGGGGATGTATTATATTATAAAGAAATGAAGAAATTAGTTAATAAAGATATCACTGAAATAATATTTTTGAATAAAAGATAAGACCTACCTTAAGAATATTGACTGAGTTTTTAACAACAAGGAGACCAGGAGCGTCAGGTGCCTTGGAGAGGAAATCAGCTATTGTGGTATTAACTGGTGCTAGTAACTTCGTATCTAAACACAACTCCTGTCAAATTTACAACAAAAACATTTAGATTATATACCTCGCACTGAACAATAATGAACCAGGTTTTTGATTTGGCCCTCATTTCTGTCGAGAGCTGAAGAGAGTGGCAACACTTTAAAGCATTTCAAACCTAATTTTTTATCCTTATAAACAATAGAATTTGTTATCCTTATAAACAATAGAATTTGTTATCCTTGTAAACAATAGAATTTGTTATCCTTATAAACAATAGAATTCGTTATCTTAATAAAACAGTACCATTTGTTATCCTTATAAACAATACAAATTATCCTTGTAAATACAACTTGTTATCCTTATAAACAGTACAATTTGTTATCTTTATAAACAGTACCATTTGTTATCCTTATAAACAATACAAATTATCCTTATAAATACAACTTGTTATCCTTATAAACAGTACAATTTGTTATCCTTACAAACAGCATAATTTGTTATCCTAATCATATCTCTAAACCTAGCCTTCAATACCTTCCTTAAAACCTTAGATATCGTTAGCAGCTTTTGTGATAGAGACTGGAGTATTTAAAAGTTAAGCGATATGTTTTGTGATCTAATGTTAGAGGAAACATTTGTAATTTATCAGAAATAACAATGAGAAAGAATCCTCAAATCGTTATCAGTATCATAAATTACAATAGTTTGTTTGTTTCTGTAGAAAACAACGCTTGACTGATACCAACCTGTAATGGATAGCGTAATATCTCTGGTTGCTGATATTCCATCATGCTACTGTATCGTATTCGACTGAATAGATGATAACATTTTCCTGCTTGACATCTACCAGCTCTACAATACAAATATATCAGCAATATACAACCTACTGTCTTCTTCCTTCAGTTGGTATTACCAATTACAGAATAAACAACGCAGGCCTTATTCTTGAAAACTTAACTGATGAATTTAGTCAATCATTAGAACCATTAGGAAAAAACACGATTTTCATACTTTCACAATTTTAGTCATAATCATTTTTTAATATCATATCCTTTGTTTTTGTTTCCCACTTCATGACCTAGACCAGTGCTTTTTGAGAATACCATTATCATCTTACTCTTACACAAAAATCGAATTTTAAATAGCATTATTCTATCCAATCAGATGACGGTATTTCTTAAAATCAGAATATTATTCCAGTTTTCGAGAATAAGGCCCTGGGACAAAAGTATATAAAAACAATTACTTGAATAAATAAATATATAACTTGTGACGTTTCCACGGCGATACTTTCATTACTATCAAGTGATGATGCCTACTGTTTTGCACCTTATGTGGCAAGTCTTGCAGTGAACAATAAAGAAAACTTTGTCAATACAGATGCAATAGATTATTATTTTTAACCCCAAAATACTCTGAAGTGTCCAAACAATACAATATATCATTAATCATTCTCACCTTCCTTTTCTCTGTTGAGAACTAGCTCTAGATATCCAGTTACTTTTTAACATAGTTAATCCAGATAGGGCATCAAATGTTTTCTACAAAAAAAAATACATTGCTCTTGTTAGAAATCGACTTGTCTACCTGATAATTTTAAATTATTCATAAAAAAATTCATAGGTCTTATTTTGATTGCACAGTATTGGAATTTCAAAACAGGACTGAAAACTCTTTATTATCAAGGAAGTTATGACAAATGGGGGTTTTGGTCATGATGGGCACACCTGATTGACAATCTCAGTCTCTTAAGAAAACTGGCCACATATTCTCAAAACGATCTTTGTGCTAGGATATCCTAGGTTCTTATTTTCTAACATTGATTCTAGGATATCCTAGGTTCTTATCTTCTAACATTCATTCTAGGACATCGTAGCGCTAACATCATTTCGAGAATACATGCCAAGAGCGTTTTGGAATCCTGAGACAAACAGACAAGATAAGTTTTTAACAAGATAAATAAAAACTCTACCTCTTTCACTTTACCACAATCTACCACAAAAACAACATCATTAATAGTTATACTAGTTTCAGCTATATTCGTTGATAATATCTAGAAAATAACACAAACTAATCTTACTACAACTTATAATTTACATATAAATAAAATCTAAAACTGTGTAATTTTGCAGTTCCTATACCTTGGTGAGATTTTGTTAAAGGGGGCATATGACTGTGAATTCTTGTATGTCTAATACATGTTATTTGGTCTTGCATTAGAAGTGTTTGGGACTGACCAAACACCACCTGAAGTTCTATAAGGTTCAGTAATACAGAGAGATTCTGAGTTATTTAAAAAGAAGACTCGTGAGAAGAGTTCAAGGTTCTCATTTCTAGAGAATATACCAAACTGTAAAAATGATCCCGAGATATGAAGGAGATTATTGTCGGACAACATTACGTTCATACATGTAATTCGAAAAACCTAGTTGTAACTATTGTTTTCTGAGTACTTACAATTTTTCTGACACCAGAGGGAGTATATCTAAAGACTCGTTTCTGGTCTGATGACTGTATCGCAGAATGTAGGACATATACCACATATCTATAAATAGAAAAGTTTTCATATTATTCCTGAAATTGCAATGAACTAGAGTTTGAGGTTATTTCATGGGCTAATCAAGACAGATGCTGTGCAATGTGTGACAAAGAGTTTAAATTTAGTGAAAGTAGCAAAATGAGGATAACCCCAATTTTTTTGATCCGAATTGAGCTTAGAACACAAGCTGTGTTCAAGGGAGACAATTAGCCTACACTGTCGCAAATTCAATCTATTGATGAATCTTTAACATGGCAGGCTGCAGTACACAGAGCTTCAGTTTTTTCAAACCCAAGAGATTTGAAATGTTGAAAGATATCTAGAATATTGGCGTAGATTTTATGTGATACCCGTACCGTGTTTGTTCAAAGTTTTTATCTTCTGCTATCTTGTCTCTAATGGCAACAATATCATCATAACCTGGCAGAAATACCAGTATCGCTCCTAGAATACAATATCAGCCATTTTATTTTATATAAATATTAGATTAATTGAATTCTTCAAAACATCTTACTATAGAATTTGTGTTGAAGTTTACATTGAGAAATACAATTCTTATGACAAATCTATTCATAATATTTTTGTGAAATGGGGTCCAGATCTAGATTTTTTTTTTCTCTTTTTTTTCTGTGCATGACTGTACTCGTTATCTCTATTGACACAACTCCTCCTTCTTTCTTCCCCCTCCTACTCTGACCCTCACTCTATACATACCATCGTCCCCACCAAACTATCCACTCCCCCTCCCCCACCAACTCTATATATATCCTCCCACCACTCTACCTCTCTCTCCCTCACCTCACTCTATACATACCGACAGACTGTGTGGTGTCCCATCGTCCCCACAACACTGTCCACTCCCCCTCCCCACCAACTCTATACCCTCCCACCACTCTACCTCTCCTCCCTGGCACTCTATACATACCATCAGACTGAGTGGTGTGTATTTTATAAATCAAGCTAAATAATAAATTGACGTCTACTCTTTCATCATCGAAGCTATGTTGGTAGGCTGATAGTAATTCTTGATCTTCTGCTGATAAAATAATTTGACCAGAGTTCAGGAGTTTGTCCTCGCCATTAGATTTCTCCATATATCTAGAAAAAATACACAAAAGGATAGTGAAACCAAAAGTATCTATCATATTGCTCTTATTTGGGTTTCCTCTTCCCATAATATCAAGAAACAGGTCCTACATGACAAGCTTTGATTGGTTAGAAATAATGTCATTAGAACAAGACTGTGGTAGAACACTTGTTAGATTTCAATGGAGACAAATAATATAACAAAAATATAAACGAAATTGTAATCTTTCGTAAATAAAACCTCCCCTCAATATGAAAAAATATCTGGTGTCTTCCCCCCAAACCCTCCAACAAACCACACTTCCCCCCCCCCCCACTTCACTCAATAACCAAATAAAACTTACAATTGAGCCTCCAGCATATCTTTTATATCAATCTGGTTGAATTTCTGACACCAGTCTATTGCAGTCCAATCATTGGAGGCCTTGATATTTACACTGGCACCCAGACTGAGTAATTTCTCAACGATTTCATTAAACCCACGACCACACGCTATCATTAACGAAGTTACACTCGTTTCACTGTGTTTATAATCAACTGAAATAATACAAGAATTCATACACTTGTTTGTTTTTACAATTACAATAGAGATTCCTTGATATGTATCACCTTCAGAAAAGTTATTGAAGAAATTCATAGGTTAAAGTCTTTCAATAGCAATTGTAAGTAAGGGGACGATGGGGGAAACACATTGAAATGTTGCTTAAAACTTTGACCAGTGATTTTTATTCCAAACAGGTATGTCTATGTAAAATAAATGCGTGTTTTGGAGTTGGACGTGTTACTCAAGTCAACAATTAGGCATTTTTGGGCCTGTAAAACAGACTATTTATTTTGTATGGCCTGACTGGTACGGTTTTTATGTTAAAAACTAAATTCTAACTCCACCCTAGTTTATATCCTAGCTGATCTCTTTATTTGTGACCTT
Source organism: Lottia gigantea (assembly GCF_000327385.1). Classification (NCBI taxonomy): domain Eukaryota; kingdom Metazoa; phylum Mollusca; class Gastropoda; family Lottiidae; genus Lottia; species Lottia gigantea. The sequence goes on along the minus strand of NW_008709663.1, from coordinate 1,225,208 downwards.
GGCCTGTGCTTTAGCAACTTCTGCACTCTTAATACCACCTCCATGACAATTTTAAAGACTAAAAGTTTGTGATGACAAAATATAAGAATTAAAACTAGCATAATACCTACCACTGACATTCTCACTGAGTATAAGATGAAAAACTTGAGAAAATAATTCTTCCTTTCCAGTCAACCATATTTCACTCAGCAATCTGTCCATTTCATGTTTTAAATTCTCCTCTAATTCTTCAGTATCACATGACGTCTGTATCTATTATATTAATGAAATGAAATGTATATTTATAGTTGAACAGAAATATTTCTGCTCATTGGAATCAGATTTAAAACATAACACTTTATATTTAGATAGTTTAAGTAATTATCAACACAATATAAGTTCAGTCTGTATAGTTTATTTTACTATTTTTTCAAATTATGATAAAGTGCACTGTTTGTGATTATTTTTCCAATCAGACCTCGATGAACACAAATATCTTTGATCTACTAAAACAGTCAGGCTATCCTAGCATAGTAAATGAGGTAGCCTGCAGCAAAAACATCTATGAATGCATTTTTAAACCACTGAGCGGAATACTAAAGTTATCTCCAATTTTTAAGAAATGTTGAACAGGGGCTTTAACTATTATCATATCATAATAGGGTATAGATAGACTTCAACTTACAACCATGCTATCATCTGTTATGTCTGAATCATCTACAGCACTATCTGTATCATGGACAGCACTATCTGTATCGTGGACAGCACTATCTGTATCGCGGACAGCACTACCTGTATCGTGGACAGCACTATCTGTACCATAGACAGCACTAACTGTACTTTGGACAGCACTAACTGTACTTTGGACACCACTAACTGTACTTTGGACACCACTAACTGTACTTTGGACAGCACTATCTGTATCGTGGATAGCACTACCTGAACTATCGACAGCACTAACTGTACTTTGGACTGCACTACCTGTACTTTGGACAGCACTAACTGTATTTTGGACACCACTAACTGTACTTTGGATACCACTAACTGTACTTTGGACACCACTAACTGTACTTTGGACAGCACTATCTGTAGCGTGGATAGCACTACCTGAACTGTCGACAGCACTAACTGTACTTTGGACTGCACTACCTGTACTTTGGACAGCACTATCTGTATCGTGGACAGCACTATCGGTACTTTGGACAGCACTAACTGTACTTTGAACAGCACTAACTGTACTTTGGACAGCACTAACTGTACTTTGGACAGCACTATCTGTATTTTGGACACCACTAACTGTACTTTGGATAGCACTAACTGTACTTTGGACAGCACTACCTGTACTGTGGACAGCACTATCTGTATCGTGGACAGCACTACCTGAACTGTGGACAGCACTAACTGTACTTTGGACAGCACTACCTGTACTTTGGACAGCACTATCTGTATTATCTGTATCTGTATTAACCATGTCACTGGATGGCTGTGTTTCTGCTGAAGAGGTAGTTGTTGTTTCTATAACACTCTGTTCACACCATTCTGATAACTGTTCTTGTTGTTTCTTTACTGTTTATAGAATAAATAAAAAAAATAAATGTCTTACTTTTCTGCAGCTTATGGGCAAATGAAAACAGACGAAGCCATGCAGGGTGCAATGAGGGAAATTTGGTCAGGACTGCTGCATTAGCTGGCATTATCTCAATTTCCAACTGTCAATGGAACGTACACAGCCTTTAGCACACAGGGCCTTGGTTTATTGTCTAAGCCAAACAACTAGAGGCTTTTCTATGTCAGCCTCCCCTTGCATTCACAGACAGGGGGAAACTAGGTAGAAAAATGTCAACAAAGAGGCAACCAAATAATTTAATTTTCACTATTAATACACTTGTTTTTACCAAAATAAAATAATCAAAGCAAAACTAAATTTCTGTTAATGTTTACACTGTATCAGATGAAAACTATTAACGTATTTTCGAAAACAGAATTTTTAGTTTAGAAAGAAATGGTTTTACCTTTTCCTTGTTCACTTTTAAATTTTTTCATCAGCCTGTTAGAATACTCAGTCCTGTCAAATACAACACGTAAAATATTGACAAACATACGCATCACAAACAGCAGAACTAGAGGACTGTTTCAGTATAATTTGTTTTTAAAGAAATTTGATTGGTCATGAATGTACAGAAAAACTTTCAGGTTCTGTTTTAATATAGCTAGCCAGATTTTTATAGAGAAACTAGCTTTAGTGGTTGAGTACAAATAAAAGCTAATGACAATACAAAATGAAAGTTCTGTCAAATTTTCATTAGACTCAGCAGCTTCAATTGATTTCTTGGCCATTTAATTCATGCTGTACATAATCTATCCTGGTCTAAAACTTTATAGATATAAAATAAAGATAAGACAGTCATATTTACCATTTTAAAACATCTTCTAGGAAAAACTCTTCTACATTAAATAAATTACCAGGGACTAGAATACAGATAGTATTACTGTTCATGATAAACAAAATAACAAATATATAACACAAGACAACAATTACGCATAAAACTCCCTTCTATAATACATGGGTACATAACATTTCAACACGTGGTGTATTAAAGAAGTTCTATCCCATAATGATTGTCTTGTCTCGCTTCTAAATAACATTCAAATCTTATATGAAAGAACAAATGAAAATTCAATTACAAAATATACTCAAAAATTCATTATAGAAAAAAGGATATTTTGGTTACAACGAACAAACGATGGTTGTGGGTTCTTATCTCTGTCGGAGTGAAAGTCAGATGACCTTGAATAAATCGTTTTTCCCCATAATTCCCGTTGACCCAGTTGTAAAAGGATAGTTGGGTACGGTGCTAATATCAATAACAAGATATTTGGCCTGATCACGTTAGTATGAAAATTAAAAACTTACTGCTAGCTATAGGACAGTGTCCAAAATAGTTGACAAATAGATCTATATTAATAGTAGCACTCATTAGAATCAATCGTAGGTTTTTAAACTTGACCAGGCCGTCACGTAACACGATCAATAAAAAATCACTGAATCTATCTCGTTCGTGGACCTCGTCTATAATCACATGGGTAACAGAAGCCAGAGATGAGTCGCCTCCCATTAATGTTCGTAATAAAACACCATTCGTACAAAATGTTAGTAACGTCTTTGGTGATACTCTAAAAAAATAACATAAATTCATTCGAAATTTGACATTTGAACTTGAGCTAAGTAAGGAAAGAGAATGAGAGATTCTATCAAAAACACACTGTTCAGATCTCTCATGAAAAATTTCAATAAGATTTTCATGATATCAGACGAAAATACTTACTTGCTTTCCAGTCTAATTTGATAGCCAACAGTTTGACCTATTTTCTCTCCCCTTTCATTGGCTACTCTCTCCGCGATGGTTAAAGCGGCAATACGACGGGGCTGGGTACACAATATTCTACAAGGTTTATTATTGGTGTAACAATCATCTAAAATCATCTGGGGCACCTATAAATATCAAATCAAAATCAAATCGTGTAAAGCTTTCCCAGAAAATTAACTTCTAAACTTGAATGGTATATTACTGCTCAATGCCTGGCAGTCCAATACGTGTATTTTGACAGCTAAGATCATGTGACATCTAACTCCATTGTGATTGGCCGTACTTTTGGCGTTTTATGTGTCGATGAAGATAACAATATAAGATTTTCACCCATTTTTCTAGCAAGGAATTGCCTGAAAAGTCTTAAAAAAAGTGCAAAAAATAAATATGAATATTTTGGTCCTAGATAAAAGAATACGGAAATCCAAAAAAGGAATACTTTGAAGACATTTCTGGCCCTTGATGATTATTGAAAAAGTCCTACCTGAGTGGTTTTGCCAGAGCCTGTTTCACTGGATACCAATACAATTTGATTATTATTGATGGCTGATACAATATCTCTACTGTAAACTTGTATCGGTAACGACTCGCGAAAACTATTCAAATCAGAGTTACCTCTCTTACATGGCACTTGTGGTACACCGTTGTTCAGACGCCCTGTTGTCGTTTTAAAATTCATATCTCGTGAAACTAGAATTAATTAATAATAATAATAATAATAATCAGCACTTTCAAAAACTCAAATTCTAGTGTTTAATGCAAAAAAAAAATTCAGAAATTTTGTTGACAGTCATTCCAATGTTGCTTGTAAACCATGGATCAGCATTTTCCTCATTGCACAGTGCATGCCAATATTGGTCTTCATTAGCCCAATGTGTAACAAGAAGCCGGAAGTAAAACTCCATCTCTGTTTAACCTTTTCAATCATCAAACACACCTTTATCATTACTAAACAAATTCAGAATTTTTACTTACCTTCATTAAAAAGTGACTTCTGAGTTTTGGGCTGTAGTTCTTGAATTTCTTTATTAGTGAGAGGAAAACGTTGAAGTAGATTCAATATTTGATGTTGGGAGTTTCTAGCCAATTGAAAGGTAAACGATTGCCCAGACGTTGAATTTCCTTTTTTATAAATAGTGATACATCGATTAGATTTCTTCCTAGAAAAATATAACAACAAAACTATCAACTGAGGCGGTTTTATAAGCTGCAGTAATGGCAACAGCCTCCAGCGACGGGGGGCGCAAATAAATGGCAGACTGACCCTTTAGGGGGACAACTGTTGAGATTGAGATTCAAAAAATAGGCAAGCCACAAGGGTCTGAAGAAGTTCTCCTTTTAAAAATTGAAAGAATCAATTCTGGCACATATTTGGGGGAAAAAATTTATAGAAAATGAAGTGGGGTAAGCTTACAATTTGGGGTAAAGACAATTTTTCTAGCAGGACAAGTTAATCTGTCAAAAATACCTACCCATGACTTTTAGATTTCAAGTTATAATTCTCACAAAGTCTGTGAATGTAGGCTCTTTCTGTGGCCGTCAAAGAGTAGGGGAATTCCAATTCTGTAAATAATAAACATTTTATTGACAAGGGAAAGTTTGTAGCATGTCAGTTGTTTGTTTATGCAGAACAAAGGAAGGTTGTGGCTTCTAATCTTGGTTGGTGTAGACCTTATTATTGAAGTCGACCAAGCTGTAAATGGGGCCATTCTGGGATAAAAAAAAAACCAGGAAGTTTGGCCAAGGACACGCTGGTAGAAAATTATAGCAGATAGGCAGGACACAAAGCTTCATTTTGGTAAAGGGTGTCTGAGGCTAAAATTGGATCATAGGAGGTTGCCATTAGAAATCTCAATTAAAAACAAATTATGTTTAATTCGGAAATTTAAAATTGACCACTTTGGTAAGAACAATAGAGGAATTCCTCTAAACAAAGTTAGTTTGAGATCCCGATTATTTCACCTTTCTGATCTGGGTCCAATCTGAACCTCTCTACTGATAACTGGACACCAATTTTAACTTCTTCCCCAATACAGATAGGCTGGTTAGGGCGTGGACCCCTCATGGGGTCACTCATACTGGAGTAACTGCTACCACTAGATGGTCTTGGTGAATTGTTGTCAAACCCTCTGTAACAAAAATTTCAATGTCAAGCTATTAACTTTTTTAAGGGCCTATTATACAAGTTTTAGGCTTATCTCAAACCTTCTTCAAAAAATTTGATTCTTGTGATGTTAAGGAAAGGAATTTAAAATCAAGTTTCTTTTAATGAATTAAATTTGCCATTATCAGCTAATCAATTTGACAGCAGCTTGTTTGTTTATATTTTTACTTTCAGTTTCGTTTTCAAAAATATTATCATCACAAAAAAGAATGCAAACAAAGTGTTTTTAGGGCGTATTTTGCCAATTTGCATTAAAGTGATGCCAGTACCTTTGAGGGCCATAGCTGTTACGCCCATTGCCTGATTGGAAGGAGTCTACATTTTGGTAATTGGCAGGATTCGATCGGCTGAAGTATCGACCTCGCGCTGCCATTTTAAAATTTTGCTAGATTTGTTTGTTTAGGAAAATTTTCGAACTTTTAGTTTTGTTTTCTTTAAAATATTTTTATCAGGAAAAGCCACAAATACAAATAGCAGACTAAAATTTTAAAGGAATTTGTTTTAGCTGAAAGTATGAGCAAAAAGTTTCCAGTGACTTTTTAAGCAAAATTTATAGTACCAAAATTTGAATGTCAGCTCTGTTTGTCAGAAATTAAGAGTTATTCCCCTTGTCAATATGGAGGGCAAAAATTAAATTCTGACAAGTTTTCTTTTGTTTTCATGAATTTTTATGTGAAATTCATTGATAAGTAACGATTTCATTCTTCAAGAGGTTGGTATAGAGTCAGGCTATTGTATACCATCAACTTTAGGCTTCCTGACTGTGCTTGTGGCTCTTATTTGCTTGCAAGTTTATTTTGTATATTCATTCAGAGAAACAATTGATTTCAGGTGTCTACTACTGGATTCATGCTTGATATTTCTAACTTTGCAGGGGGAAAATGTAATTAGTGAGTTGGATGCTGCCTTGATGTTCTATCGATTAATGTCTCAATCTATTTATATATGTAGTGGACTGTCTATTTCAGATTGTGCAACATAACTCATACTAAGGAGAGGTTGATAAGAAAGTCAAGATGCCGATGGAAGATAAACACAATATTCCTGACAGCCAGGTATTCTACTTTCTTCACAAGTCCTCATCATGCTCAGGATACTTTGAGGCCATCTGAACACTTTAACTTGTTACTATTCAGGCCTTCTTATCTCTTACCTATTGTTTTCTTTCAGAAACACAGTTTAGCTGACCTATTGCCAGGAAATGATTCTCCAGAACTACCCATCATAGCAGCTCATCCTTTTGATGACAAGGCTGTATCGTCTGGGCCTCCTAGCACCATGTCTAACAGCGGACCGATCGGATCTCGTCCTCCCATGGGACAGGTGACAATGGCGGAGAAAATCTACCCACCGAATCAATCTTTAGTTTATAATCAATCTAATCCGAACGCGCCACCAATTTATCCTTGTGGAATTTGTCATAAAGAAGTCCATGAAAATGATCAGGGTATTTTGTGTGAAAGTGGATGTAATTTTTGGTTTCATCGAACATGCACAGGACTTACAGAGCCAGCTTTTAAAATGTTAACTCAAGCTATCTATGCTGAATGGGTTTGTGATAAATGTTGGAACACGAAAAATATTCCTGTGGTTAAATTTAAACCTTGAGAAAGAGGAAAACAAAAAAACTATAGCCAAGTGATTATCATCTAATCTGCATAGAATATCACCTTGAATAAAATTGTGAGCAGTTCAATATGACGAATCTCATAAAATACAAACATATAAGAGGACTGGAAAAGATTTCTTGCATTTTATGAGATGATATTACTTTCATTGTGTCAATAACTCTGCACTTCAGAGCTTCAATCTTTTTCCATGGAGATATAGTTTCTATGGTCTCTTCCTCAGATGAAAAACTATTGCATATTTCACAGGAGCAATGAAGTCATGATTTACAAATTTTGTAACTTTTATGAGATAATGAATAGTCAAAATGTAACTGTGTAAAGGTAGCATGATTTTCAAATCATCCAGTCTACACGTTTCTACATATTCAGGGGTTTATTTTGATTTGATAAAGTGAACCACAGTCTTATTTATAAAGGTTTTAACGATGGTCTACTTTCAGACAATTAAACTATCACTAGTTACTCTACATATCATTCTTTTGTATCATACATTATATATCATAACCTCTTTATATTCTATGCTATTATCATGTCTTGTGTCATAATTATACTACGATAACACTTTCTGTGTATTTTTCTTACAGGGAGGTGTCGAATAGTCTTTGGACATGGCTGTCAGGCCTAAAAAAAAATCATGCCAGTTTCTGAATCCCATTCACAGATTGAATTTAAATTTTTAGAACAGCATTTGGAGGATTTTTGAAGACTGCCTTTGCGAAAGTCCTTCAGAATTTTCCTTAATTTCAGTGAATTTTTAGGCCGGGGCTGCTCAAAAATGCATAATTCTGCAGTTAGTTTCTCCCACGCTAGCCTTAATAAACCTTTAATATGAAGTCCGCTTTTATAACCCCCTTTAATTTAAACCAATGAGAATCTCTCAATTTAATGAAATATCACAAAGAGCACAAAATAGAATAATAATGTGCTGTACAATCAATCACAGAGAGAAGTATGAGCAATTCAAATAGGAACAAGTGTACAAGCTTCTAGACAAATTTCTTAACAATCAATGCCAACAACTATGTCTCTTCACATGTAAGTTACAATTTTAATAATACTGATAAAATAACTCAATATTTTCCACTGGAAAAATAAATAATATAAATATCAACGTTTGAAGGCTGAGCTCTGACAAATATATAATTGGTCAAAAAATATTAATGAACATGTGATAATATTCCATAATATTAAACACAAGCTGTCTGTTATGGGAATTAATATTGAGCAATACATGTACAAATAGAAATGCAAAATCATTCTCAGAATATCAATTCTATTTTAAAACAATAAACACGTCTATCACATGTTGCATACATAACACTTGACAGATTTCCTAATAGGAAGGGACATAACTCTAGATATGCAAAGGCATGTTTCAACTATCCGGATTTTCGTTAAACCGCACGATTTTATCAGGAGCAGGAATGTGCGGTGAACGAGGCTCCACTGTATTCAAATTCTCTAATAAATAATCAGTAAATCTCAAAGTATTTTATTAAATACACTTATCTTGTGTAGCCTATATTCAAAAATGTTACCATAAGAGGTTAATTATTTTAGTCGGACAATATCACCATTAATCAATAAATAATAATATAAAAGAAAGACAATATTATCAATATTATAATAATGAGATCAGGATTTCTTGTTAAATCATCACAGAGAGATAAATAAAGGCTGATATCACAATTTAATTTCACTAACATCTTTGTAACAATAATTTTTATAGACTAGTCAAATGACCCCTGTCTTAATTTATATTGACATACACTGTTTCAGTTCTACCTCATAACAAAATTGACTGGTTACTTTCAAATGTTGAATTGTTCACAGATATTAACAAATATTTTCGTTTGACTTTTTAAATAAATAACTAAGAGTCAACAGGTTATTTCTGCAAAACTCAGCAATTTCAGTCAAAAGAAGATTTAAAATAAAAAATCCCTGATAAATATTTACAAATATTCTCAAAACTATAAACAATATGGCTTCCTCTACAATTTACAGTCAAATTCTTGGCACAAAATAAAAATACTACTTTACAATTATCACATAAAATAAAGGCAATTCTTCAAAATCACAATAAATATTCATTAGTAAAATACTTGGGGAATAAACAGTCAATGGCTTCAGATAAATATATAACAATTTCCACTGAGACTTCTGGTTTCTATTCAAATATGGCTAATGTACATCAAGATCAAGGATGGATTAACCCAGAGTGTAATCATTCCTGTTTGTATACAAGTTCGGCAAAATACAAGAAAAGCAGACAAGGGCCTTATTCTTGAAAACTAACTTAGAAAGATACTAGCATTGCAGTCATCTGATTGGTCAATCACTAGAATTGATTTTAAGCTTAGTTTAATTATCCTATCAGAAACCTTTAAATCTATATTTCACTGTAGTGAAGTTTTCGAGAATAAACCCTCTTATCATAATTTTGAACCCTAATAAATACAATCGCTTAAGGATATTAAATACATTCCAGTTAATTCCTTCAAAGATTTTTGAAAAATTTTGATCATTGGAGCTGAACTTATTAGTTAGTTCTCACAAAATATCATAGATTCATTTTAATTAAATATATCATAGACAAGTTGCTTGAAGTTCACATAGCGTTATATTTCTACAGTTCACAAAAAAATTAGTTCTAACTCTAATAAGTAAAAAAAATCAAATAGTCAAACCATGTACAACTCATGTTATCAAAACGTGAATTGTGTTAAAAAATATCTACAATCAACTATAAACAAAAGCGTGATTTTCTCGCATTTCAATTTGCCGTAACCTGATGTTGTTCGATGCTCCACGAACTCGCTGTGATTTGGTTGATCGTGCGGGACTGTCACTGAGGGAATGATGGGAAGAGATACGACTGATTGTATTGGGTGAGGAGAAGTCAGTACGAACAGCTAGATCAGGACGCTGGACGACAGGAGCTGGAGCAGAGATTACTGACAATCCATGAGACAAATGTGGCGTGAATCGTGGTAAATCTGAAAAATAGAGTTAGAAATAGATCTATACATACTGAAATTTATATATAAGCTAATATAAGCCCTAGAACTAACACTGTTTCTAGGAAATCCTAGTGCTAAGATCATTTCGAGAATATGTGGCCTGGTTCCCAATCATTTTGGGAAATTTAACAAAAACCACAGATAATTTTGCTCGAAGAACACAGATATTAACTCATATTAAGTATTTTTTGGTTTTTATTATAATTGATAGGGTTCATCAAGATTTATGACTTCTGGATTAAGAGCAATTGTAAATAGGTGAGCAAAGGATGGTACTGCACTAAAGAGAGAAAAACAAACCTAAATCACGTTTAGTATGAGCACTAACTACTCGTGTTTTTTGTACAGGGGTCATCAAATCATTCCTCCAATCATTACTACTTCGTACAATCACCCGTTGAGCTCTCTCGACCTCGCTCTCGAGGAAGTTCCGATAATCCGGTTCCGGTAATACTGATATTTGTCCACATCGATTTCCACCCAGTGGCCCCGATAACGCTTTTTTGGTGAGTTTGTTTCTCTGAAAATATTAAAGATTTATGGTAAACTCAAGATATATGTTTATGATTTAAAAATTTTCAAGAATTTTGACAAATAAGTATATGTGACCACCAGACTGGGAGGGGAGGGGAGGCTAAGAGTAGCTGACTCTGTCCACTTTTAAAAAGCAGATGCTAATAAATTAGCAATAGACTTCATATGTGTGTACCCAAATCTCAAATCAAAAATTAACTTCTGCATGCCCACTTGTGACTATAGGTCATTAATGTTAACATCATATACTTTAAGTTATTATAGTTACTTGAAGATGATGATTTATTTCATTTATTTTAATAAAAAACATGAAATAATAAAATGCACAGATTGAAGATAAAACATTTCAGCTGTTTATTATAATTCATACAATGTTAAATTATTAACATAAATAATAAATAAGTCTTTGTTACAAACATTTAGGATTGCAGCTGATCAAAATCAAAAACACAGATGGAAATGTAAAATAATACAGAATCTAAGAACAGACAAATATAAAACAAAGAACTGAAGATGGCTAAAATGAAAGAGGAATGACAGACAAGACAGAGGCATAAAATTCACAATACACGTAAAGTTGGATAAGGCTTGAATTTCAGATTTCTGTTTCAATTTCAGGACATCAGAATTTAATAGGCCTATTACTTCAAAATTCTGTTTACTTTTCAATTCACCAAATTGACTCCAAATTCACTGATATTAAATAATATACATGGAGCCCATATTTTATAACCCAAGTCAGACATGACTGGTAAATGATCAGCCCATGCATAAGAAAGATAAGACAGAAGAAAGAATAAAACAAATCAAATACTATAGAGACATAGAAAAACTAATCTAGAAATTTAAAAGATGTTATATTGATAGAAAAACTAATCTAGAAATTTAAAAGATGTTATATTGATAGAAAAATTAATCTAGAAATTTAAAAGATGTTATATTGATAGAAAAACTAATCTAGAAATTTAAAAGATGTTATATTGATAGAAAAATTAAGCAAAAAAAAAAAAAAAAAAAAAAAAAGAGCTAAGCTTAACATCTATTCTATTTCAGCGGTACTGGGATCTTTCTGCAACAGTGACAATTCCAAATATAAATACAAACTATGTAGGGGATGGAATAAATGGCCGGCCTACATGAAACCGAACAGGCCATCTACCTCAAAATAAAGTACATTCTTCTTGTTTTAAGAAAGAAAGACACAATTATTTTGTCCAAAGATAAAAATTGAGGTACCCTTTTTTCAAGTTTGTCTTGGCCAAACCTCTCTGCATTGATATTTCCCTGTCTATTCATATCCATTTACAGCTGGGTCAACTAGAATAATATGGAAATATATTGCTGACCGAAATTAGAATTCACAATCACCATTTGTTCTACATAACCAAGCAAATGATGTTATAAAAGGTTTCCAATGATCTGTACTAACCAAAAGTGCTACGGCCAATACTTCCAATACAGAGCCTGGTGTCAACTTAGCAATGAACAGGTAAACTTTTATTTATATTTGGAATCATCACTGAAGGTGCAAAACTATCTACCACTAGTTTTCTTAAAAATAATACCTGTAACCCTAGCGTTGATCTATCAAAAATACTGGCAAGGTTTCCTGTTTTACTCCAGCGGGAACTAGGACCATACTGTGGAGTGACAAGTGAAACATTTACTGTCATGTTAGATCTAGATGAGGTGACGGCAGGGAGAGGCAGGGACAGAGGTAGGAAGGTGGGTAAGAGAGGGTTAGAGTTATAGGGCATAGTGTTAGGTGGCATGGTGTTAAATGTACAGGTGGGGGCGTTATTAGAGAGTGATGTAGAGTGTTGTACACTGAGATTTGTAGGTAGTGGATGTTGCGAGCATTCAGAGATGCTTTGTAGCAGTTGTGCGGTTCTTGGTGCTTGTGATGTGCTTGGTGCTTGTTGTGAAGTGCTAGGTGCTTGTTGTGAGGTGCTAGGTTGTTGTGAGGTGCTAGGTGCTTGTGCTACTGTATTAGGAGACTGTAGACACATACAGGAAAGTTGCGAGTCATTAGGAAGTTCCACATCGTGCTGAAAAACAGGGTAAAGACACATCAAACTTGTTATTTCAAACAACAACCAACATCTAACAAACTAAATTAATTAAGCCTGAATTAAGTTTCTAAACAGCTAAATTAAATTTTGATTCCACTAGAAGCTTGAAGCTGGTAAAACTATCTCATTCTACTGTTATAACAGATATTCATCTAAGAGTTTTTATTGTCATGTGTGTAGTTCTTTTACGTGTAGAAATATTTTTGTCAAAAAAGATACAAGATTAATTTATTAAAGAGATTGTAAAGAAGTTTTCTAAAAATTTTATGTATCTGGGACACTGATAGCATCAATTTTCACCATTCTAATTTTCAATCAGATGTCTGTGGTTGCTGCAATTCCAACAAAACTATTTGCAGGAACCACGAATATCTGAATGAAAATTGGAATGGTGAAAATTGATGGTATCAGTGTCCCAGATACATTTACAAAATATACATATGTTGTGCAAAAACTAAGATATTTTTATTTTGTTTAATTGTGTGTAAATTTGACTACATATGTGTGTGATAGCTAAATACACTAAATGCTAAGTGCTTAGAGTGCACCATGCCATATTGTGGTTGTTGGACATCATCTTCTGATTGGCTTCCTCATAAATTTGTGGGTGGGTGTATATCTGAATGTCTCTAGAAACTTGTTGACTAATTATGCATGTGATAGCTAAATATGCTATGTTAAATGCTTTGTGTGCACTATTAAATTGAGTGGTTTTAGGACCCTGTCATCTGATGTTTGCTGTGGGTGTGTGTGTACTTGATAATTATTGATCTTTGACCTCAAAACATTAGTTAAAAGCAGAGACGAAAAACTAAAACACAAATCCAAGCAACAAGCAATGAACCAACACTATCAGTAATGTGTTTTCATCTTAAATAGACCATTACTAGTCTCTAAATACTTAAACTTAAAGCAATAATAACAAACAAATGATAACACACTGTCTGTTAAAAAGAAGAAGCATCACAACTAAAACAGTTCATAATAAACAAAACAACAAACACAAAGTAGAACTTTTAAAACTCTAATTATTCTCTTTATAAAAGCAGGAATTTGAAAATAGTAACCATTCAACAAAACAATGAAACCAACATATTTTAATTATTTGTATAAAAAACGCCAAAAAATATGATATTCAAAATAATATTTCAAACTTGGACAACTGTTTGAGCAAATTTTACAGTAATTTTGATAAATGGAAAAACAAATGAATAAATTTTCCTTTTCTAACTCATGATTAAACCTTAACTTGAACACAAAATTCAACACAAAAATTAAAAATTACGAAAGCAATAAGCGAGGAATGGGAAATTTAAAATCACAGCAAACTGTAAATACCTTTACACACCTCGTTGGACGGAACGTAACTTGACAAATAACTCTCGTTATTATAGAAGCTTTCATTGTCCAGCACATCATACGTATCATAGTCATGTGACAGTAACTTATTATCATTAGCCGTACTATACGACAAGCGAACTTGAGGGAAATGATGCGACAATTCTCTGATTGGTCGACCTTGCTGTTTCAGTCCGGTCGTTGATGTACTTTGTAATTGAATGCTGGGACAGGTACGATCATATTTTAAAGTTACGCTGTCGTTGGACAGAACGTGATTACTGCCAAAATATCGATCCAGAAGTTTTTTATAGTATTGACGATCTTTGATACGTATGGCCGGAGGACAACCGTTCAGATACGATTCACTGGATCTACCAGACGGGGTTTTACGATGCTGAGATTCCTGGAGCCACAGAAACAGAAGGAAAGAGAAAGAAAATAAAAGATTTAAGCAAAAATATCTATAGGCCTTTTGATTCACTCGTAGTTAGCTGTCTAGTTTTCTATTCTCATCTTCACAATGGTTATCAAGGTATTATGTCTTCATCTTATACCTTGACTGCAATGGCCTACTTTGTTTCATGGTCATCAATTTGATGTGATTGTACGTCAGCGAATAACAAACAGAGCCCTTTTTTCTCAGTCTTTCTGTCAAGGGCTTAGATTAGCTATATCCTCTAGCTTACAATCCAATCAAATTGCTGCATTCACAAACTTCTGTGGCCATTGTAGTCAAGGTATAAGATGAAGATGTAATAACTTAGCCTTTGTGAAGATGATGTATTCTATACTGATGAATTAACGTGCAAGGTTAAGTGACAGTGAGAGATAATCCAGTGCAAAACATTGTGCTTTTGCAAATCTACATTAAAGGTGCAAAACAATTAATCAAAATATTTCATTATGGATGTTGACAGCAAGGTTACCATCCAATTTGTACATTATAGTGGCAATTAGTCTGCACAGAAAAAACTATCTTCTGCTAGCCCAAAAGTTATTTCTTATGAAATTGAAGCCTCAAATTTTTTGTGCTTTCAGTGCTTTTAAAGAGCCAGATCATCTTTCTCAAAATACCATACTTATGACAAATATGATCGTAAGATAATTTAGTGAAACGAGTCTGGAGTCAAGAATGACATTCTTTCATTTTTGCCATGTTGCAAGTTGCATAGTCAATATATAAAGTTTCTGCCCCTGGGTGAGGTTAGGTACCTACCGTGGGTCCTGACAGGATTCTGTTGTCTGTTTTTATGGCACTCATGGTACCTGGTGTACAGTGTAATAATCTATATACATGCTCTACGATTCCTGAAAATGGAATTTAACTTAACATTGAAATTTTACTTTTAAGATGAAATTATCAAACACAATTACCGGTATACATTGATACAGTCAAAGATTGGAATTCATTTTAGTTTTCTGTTCTATTTATTTGCACCTATTTAGCTAATAAGATAATCCTGAGACCTACCTAATCCCCTGACCAGATTATCTCTCTGCAATAATCCACTAATCCTCTCTAATTCCTCTTCTTCTAATATATCCATTGGATGTTTCGTGTCCAATAAATCTTCAGACGACGATTCAGCACGGCCATCACTTCCTAGAATCTGAGGAAATTAAAAAAATATTGTGTGAACATGAATAAAAAGTTTCTTGATGCTCACGGCCCACTTAAAAATACATATAAATGTTAAATAAACGGCCTACAAAAGGTCTAAAAAACAATTTACATCATCTCAACAGATCTGCTTCTGCAATCAACTGAATTGTCAGTCAGATTCAATGACTATTTTGTCCAAATTTTGCTATTCAAAGTAGAAAATTGACAAAAGAAATTTTTCAATTGTCAGTATATTAAGATTTGATGAAATCTAATAATAATTGATGAAATTTTACAAGATACCACCAGCTGCTGAAGGTCGCTGAAAGTCAAGTTGCTACCGGCATTGGTATTTCTACTAGAACTGAATCTGAACAGGATTTGGCTCACCCATTCTTGAATTTCTTATTATTTTAAAAAGGGATAAAACTGTCTGTTAGCTGCCTTTGAAAATTTTGTGGCCCCTTTATCTAATGATAAATAAAAACACCACTCGTTCCATTTAATGCCAGTTATTTGGAATACAGACTCGGTTATCCATATGGTAGTTAGTTATGGACGGAGTAACTACTTGAAAATTAGACCCCCCACCCACAAATCAGACAGTCCACGTGGGCACTCCCTCTCTTTCATACAACAACACTGACAAGACAGTTTAGTTTCACGATATACACAATGAACTAAGCTTACATCTCCATTAGGTCTTCCATTATAAAATTTTCTAGAGGGCATGATAGTTCTACGTAAGGTTTTCCGTTTCCGCAAGTTGGGACTTTCCGGTCGTAAACCATCTTTCTTCTTCCCTTTTAACATGGATTCCTGTTTCTCTTTCTTACGTAAAATATCTTCACGCTGTTGTCTAGAAAGGAAAGAAAATGAAACAAAATTAACAAAATGAGATGCACTTTTCTGCACCTATTGAGCTTATACAGACGGGGTGCAATGAGGGAAATTTTGCCAGGACAGCAGCATTAACCTACTCTTCATCGATTTCCAACTGTCAAGAGATCTTGAAAGTGAACAGTCTGTAGCAGAAGGGGCCTAGGTTTATTGTCCCATCCAAACGTCTAGGCACTTTTTCCATGACAGCCTTGATTTGATTATAATTTCCAAAGCTCAATTGTCCATTTTTGGATCTATTGGACATTAAGTCATGATGATCAAGTATAAGTTAGACAACTCACCTAGCTATTTCCGACCTGGCTTTAAATGCTGCTGTTTCCTGAAATAAAGTTCCACTACTCTGAAAGTATTTATCATACTTCTCGCAGCCTAGTTTGGGATAAATTCTGCGTAAATTTCCACAGTGGTTGACCTCGTATCTTTCTTGTTGTAATAAATACTGGGCTTGTACAGCTTCTAGCTCTTCTCTATAATAAATATACAACAATCCAAGATCAGATTCTACAAAACTTCATATTAATTAATGATTGAAAAAAAAACTGAATAATCAAATTACAACATGTTGAATAAATATCATGAAGGCTATAAAATACATCTAAGACAAAGAATGAACCTGTCCCATGAAATCCCTCAATAAATTCTTGCATTAGTTCCTTTATTGATCTCTTGTGAACACAGGCTGTCTTATATACATATTGGGTGGTGAAAACCGGCACTGGGTCGACTCTCCGAAGCACCGACACAGGCATAAGAGTTTTTTTTACGTGAGGTAAGAGAATTTATGCCATGACATTAACAACTGCAATTGCCGTCTCCATTTAGCATATCAGGTCTCAGTTTAACATTCTGTTACAAGATTCAACTTAAGCAATTGAAAATACAGCCTCTTACTTGGATTCTTTTTTATTATATTTTCCCATCAGTCTATCTTTGATTCGTTTCTTTTCTTCCTCGATACATTTTCTCCGATCACACGCTCCGAAATTAACGATATTTAACGTATCCCAGACTAGTGTACCCTTGATATCTTTATCTATCTGAGCATCTGTACCAAAACTAGGCGAATGATTCACCTGAAAAATAATTTAACATTTACAGGAGGATAGCCCGGAAATTTCAGTTCAAGAACAAAACACATAAGTCTTCTAGAAATCCAAACCACAAACCAGAAATCCAAAATAACATAATATATAACGCAATATATTGGTACTTTTTGCTTTATTGTATTTTATGAAAAAGGCAAAGAACACACTAGGCAATGATAATTTAATAATAGGTGTAAGGGTTGAAGGTGTGTGAAATTTGAATATTTCATCAAGGGCAAAATTGGCATTTCTTACTCTGAGCATTTGAAACGCAAAATGGTTTCATCGATAAAAGATTTTAGTCATTGTAATCTATAATATTGTTCACAGAACAGATTAACAGGGGCTTTATCGATAAACTTAACTAAATAAAATCTAGATTTAAAGTAATACAGTAATCTGATTGGATATTAAACTAATTTAAAATCAATTTAAGTGATTGACCAATCAGATGACTGGAACAAGAAAATAATCTAATTCAAAGTTTGGAGAATAAGACCAATACAATTGAAAGCCAAATTCTACTTACCTCTAAAACTAATGGACGTAACTTTCGATCTAGTAAAATATCAAATCCCAAGATTTCAAAACAAGCGCTACCTTTAACGTGATTGGGGAAACAAGTTCGATAGTTATGTTTTAAAACAGAGTGTGCCGATATCATAGTTTTTATAATAACATCATCAATATCTTCCCACAGTTTCTCCACATCATGTCCTTTGTCTTTTAAATATTTCATTATCGTTGTTATTCTCCTGTAATATAATACGATAGTTACAGTTTAATTGTGGCATCAGATGCTGTGGGGGTAGAAATATTTGACGGGGGATAACTGTCGACACTCTGGACATCAGTCAGTGGAATAAGACAGTAGAATAAGACAGTAGAATAAGCCTGCTGTTTTCAATTGTAGATGTAACATCACTGCCTATAGCACACTGGGCCTCGGTTTATTGTTTATTGAAGCTTTTTCCACACCTCAAACCTGCATTACCCCAGGTAACCAGTTGGTACTTTACTCAATCGGGGTACAAAAGGTGGGGTTAAGGTTCCCATTGCAAGCACCTTAGACCATAGTGACAGTGGGTCTGAGGGGGTTCTCCCATACCATCCCCACCCTCCAAAACATTTTGAAAGATAAAACTGATCTGCTGAATCTGACACATACATTGATAAACATTTTACGAAATAACATAGCTTGAGATCGGGATGGGAATCAGTCAAAGACTTTCTGTTAAACAATCACTTGTAATATACTAGTTACATGTCTTCATCATCTCCTTGACAATTTTTGTATACCCGAGAAATAGAAATTTACCGTTTACTACCAGCCTCATCATCATCTTTAATAAAATCTGAACTATGTTTATTGATGGCGTAGTTTGTTAAATGCATATAAACATTGTCCTGAAAGTAAAATATTATTCTATTAAAAGGCTGATCAATGTGTGTAGTGACCAAATTTTACACAGACTCACAAATTGCTATGAATTTAACCCTTGCAACCCTAGCGGCCGGTATACCAGCCAAACACTAACGCAATATATACCCGAGCAGCCGGTATACCGGCCACATACTAACGCAATATATACCTGAGCAGCCGGTATACCGGCCGTTACTAAGTGATATCATACAACGTTAACGTCATACGCTTTTACTTTTATTACTTGGGAGTTCAGGGTATATGCGTTATATTTCAGTTACACTCGGGGTTCAAAGTGTAAATATAAATATTTGCAACATCATAAGAAGTAATTACATCTTCCACTTCCATCATAATGAGACAGAAAAATAAACAAGGAGGAATATTTCTTTATATAATCAAGTTTACAGAAACATTGCTAGCTCTATGATTAAAATATTACTTACTGAATTATTGTTAGTTGGTTCAGCATATTTATTGGTAGCAAATCGAGCCAGGCCATCTTTAAATAGAAATATTCGTAATGGATCACACGAAGTTACCACCACATACAGACGTAGATCAAACTTAAAACCATCAATTAAAAACGGCTGAAAAATAATATAAAACTTAATAATAACATTATAACTTGTTCTTATTCCAGTGATCTTAACTTTCCTTAATATTATGGTAAACCCAGCTGCCAAGATGGCTTGAAAAGGACCAGCTGGAAGACAGCTGAGAACCTTTGTCATTATAGAATAACTGCTGGATGCTGGATGTCTCTAGTAAGGCAGAGCATACTTTAGAAGAACAAAACTGAGTGTATCCAGGGGCCTTATTCTCGAAAACTTAAGTAAGATCAAATCCGGATTTTAAGAAATACAGCAATCTGATTGGACAATAAAACTAATAATTGACCAATCAGATGACTGGAACACTAAAATCACCTTATGTTAAGTTTCCGAGAATAAGGCCCCTGTACCTTAGAGTGATTTACTGATATGATATCACCACAGTGGGGCCAGACATCTAATGTCACTTTTTATGGGTAACCCCCTCATATCTGGGTCATTATTTTTTTGAAGAATTGGGCAGAGACAGATTTGTCAGGCAGGGCGTGGTCACCCTTTCGTATATCGCACCACCCTGAGATTGTCAACTAGACATCCATTCATGCAAGATTCAAATACTGCCATTTGTACCTCTAACTAGTGTTCTTAAAGTTAAGATCTGTTTTACCTTATTGAGATAAACCTGACAAATCTGATGTTCGTGAGTTTTAATTTCTTTAGGGTTTTTAGTGACCCAAATACCCTTTCCTTGACACCCTGACTCAGGTTTTAATATATAGGTTTTATTTTTCTTCTGACGAGTATACGATTGGAAATCTCCATGACTGAAAAAAATGTTTCGAATTTAGTCCTTGCTTCCTGCTTGTTATTAGACATGAAATGAAATGGAGTTTTACGTCCTATTTTTCTGCACCTATATGGGCTTGTTAGGACTGGCAACGCCAGGACAGCGGCATTAGCCTACTCCTTTTGTTTTCCAACTGTTGAGGGATCTATAACGTGCACATCCTGTGGCACACAGGGTTTTAGTTTATCGACCATTCCACGGATTACATGCTTGTTATGAGAGAACTTAAGAGTTCTGCTATGAAACGAGCTTTCGGGCTAATAAAGATTTGGGCAATAAGGAAGAGTTTTTATAATTGCACAGCCTATGAAAAAGGGATTTTTTTAACTTCTAATGCAATCTGATGCCTGTGCCAGTGCTTCTGAGAGTCAGTGTGTCTGCTTTCACCCTCCAATACTTAATGAAAGGACTTAGAAACAGCACTTAGAAACAGGACAAAAAATGACAAATACAAGCCTGAGGCTACTTACTCTGCTGGAAGGCACCATGTTTTAGGGAAGACATTGTATTCTTTAGGATAGAGTTTATACATTCTATTTAAATTTCTAGATAATAAATCTTTACGACAGATTTCACTCATTCCCGGAAAATGGTTGATTTTCTAAAAATATGGAAACAAAAGATGTAATTATTCAGCTTGAAAGGACAAAATTTCAGATGTATGACATTTCTTAATAAATAATTGAGTATTTGAATATAAATATAAGAAATAAACGTTGGTCTCAATAGTATTATTGGTGTGTAAACGCAGTCCAACTACGATAAGTTTATATCTAAGAATAAATGCTGATTGGTGTAACAATCTCTATCTTTACCACAATTTGCTTGGAATCGACACTCCATGAGAATAGTCAAATTAAATATTGAACCTTATGAAAACCATCTATCTTCTGATCCTACCTGATATCTTTTCATATCCATCACCCGTTCTAACGCTACGGAATAATCTGTCCAATATAGCGTCCAATCAGAATCATCCTCTGATACTTCTTTAAACCCGTATTTACGACTGGTTTTACGAACTGAAAATACACGAAAATATCTTGATTGAATAATACAGTGGAAATCAAAAATTCTTCTAATCATTTGAATTGAGTTTCTGTCATCATGGGAATAGCTCAGTCTATCCAGTTGCATTTTCAAAAAGTTTCCTGCCCATTTCCTCACCCCACAGTAAAATATATAATTTACGAACTTACCCACATCATATTTACAGTTTGAAAGACAGATATACAACCATCTGAAAATATACAAAAACAGCAGGCTCAAATTTGGGGAAATAGACCTGAAATCTGGATCATTCTCATCTCATTTCATTCTGTTGACATGTGTTTCAGATAAACAATCCTCATCAGGACAGATAGTTTTAGAAATTGAGGTCAAATAAGCTTTTAGGTTAAGGAGTAAAGTAAGAGATCTCATAATGAATTATTGAGATATTAATATTAAGAAGGTAAAATAAAAGTATAATGACTAGAGAAGAATTAACAGTAAGATATAACAGTACCCAGTCAGGCTATATCGCCTGTCTTACTCTCACTTCAGCTATACTTATCAAACATTATCAAATATTCATCAACTTTAACATAGCTTTAACCTAGGCCGGTGCTTTCCATTTTTAATACATTATCAATAAATTTACGTTTATACATGACTAGATGACTATGCCTTTTGAAAACCGAATTTGTAGTTGATTTTAAGTTAAAGGGATTGTGAGAGGTTTTCTAAACTTTTATGAGTATCAGGGACACTGATGTTGATTGAATCTATTTGCACCATTCCAATTTCCAATCTGCTGCACTTAAAGAATCATAACATCATAAAATATATCAACTAAATATGACTTTAACCTCGGCTGGTAGTTTTAAACCTTTGCTGATTCATTAATAACCTTGGCCCATGTTTAAATATACTCTTCTTCACTTTTACCAGAACATCGTTACGACATTAGATTAAGATATCTGCAGTGGTGTTTCTATCAATCATTAGGTGAGAGGCTGAAAATGGGCCAGAGAATTGTCAATGAGGGCTCACAGGCATAAGATTCTCAGACTCTCTGGCCAAGCCTCAGTTCTGGGGGTTGAGGGCCAGTAGAAATCCCATGTCGTCTTTTTGAAAACTGAATTTGTTTAACGAGTAAAAATCTATTGTGATTTCAGATGAAAGTAATGGTGATTAGGCATTCAGGAAAAACAGCACCTACTAGTAAAACTGTGAACATGGTAGACCTTTATGTCACAGTCAAAATTTACAAATTTCTCTTAGTTTTCCTGTGTAAGTTAAAAGTTTTATGATCAATACAACTGTTAGAGAGTGAATTATTAAGCTATAAATCTTGTGAAATGGCTAATAACTAGAGGTTTATTGTGTTAAAACATGATAATATGGGGTTTTATTATCCTGTATCCATAGTTTATATTGTTATATCAACACACTGTAACCTTTTTCACACTAACAACATGTCGCACATAGTAAATACACAATTCAATGCAAAAGAGTATTTGTCGGCATGTTTTGCACATGATTCAAACAATATCTTATTTATTTCAACTAGAATAATTATTACAATTAAACAATAATTGTTAAAAATCCATCACCTATTATTAGTAGGGTACAAGTTAAATTCAGATTACAAAACGTAAAAGAAAATTTTATACACATTTTTCCATTATTTATTCAGTTTTATGTTTTATATTCAACTTTCTTTTTTAAATCACTTAGGCTTGGTTTGTCAAAGAATTTTACAGTAGATTTTTACATATTAGCCAGTGAACATATAACTTTTAGCCTCATAATTAATTTAAACTAGAATCAAAATTTTTTTTATAAACATGGTCAGAAAATACTACTGTATCATTTATACAAAGAAAAACAACTTTTCTAATTAATTATATTTTTGTCTGCTGAAGTTTTAGGACTATAAAAGTTGCCTGCTCTATAATCAAATTACCATAAAACTGATATAGTAGTCTATAGGGAATAAAACAAAATGTCATGGGTTATTTTTACATTATTAACTGAATTAATATAATCATGATTAACTTCAACACAAAACCAACATACAATATATTATGCTGTTATCTACAAGTTTGGGCTAAAAAACAAACAGCTAATGTAATATATGTAGAGTAAGCTTATGCATGATAAAGATATTGATACTAGTAGGGCTGGGTATCGATTAACAAATTGAGATAGATTATCGATGGCAGAATTACGATCACTAATTGATTAATAATCGAAAAAAATTCAATTTAGAAACTTGAGAATACTGAATTGAAAAATTGCCAAAATTCTTAATTTCATGGGTTATTTTTGCGTCATAGAAGTATATTCTTGTTTTGATCAGTTATTATAGTTTATTGTGGGTATGTTTTGTGTTATAGAAGTATATTCTTGTTTTGATCAGTTATTATAGTTTATTGTGGGTATGTTATGTGTTATAGAAGTATATTCTTGTTTTGATCAGTTATTATAGTTTATTGTGGGTATGTTATGTGTTATAGAAGTATATTCTTGTTTTGATCAGTTATTATAGTTTATTGTGGGTATGTTATGTGTTATAGAAGTATATTCTTGTTTTGATCAGTTATTATAGTTTATTGTGGGTATGTTATGTGTTATAGAAGTATATTCTTGTTTTGATCTGTTATTATAGTTTATTGTGGGTATGTTATGTATCATAGAAGTATATTCTTGTTTTGATCAGTAATTATAGTTTATTGTGGGTATGTTATGTGTTATAGAATATATCCTTGTTTTGATCAGTTATTATAGTTTATTGTGGGTATGTTATGTATCATAGAAGTATATTCTTACTTTGATCAGTTATTACAGTTTATTGTGGGTATGTTATGCGTTATAGAAGTATATTCTTGTTTTGATCAGTTATTATAGTTTATTGTGGGTATGTTATGTTCTGAAGGGAAACTATATGGAAGAGATTACTACTTGTTAACAGGTACAGTGGAGAAAATGTTATTTGATAATCGGTAATCGAAGTTCCTGATAATTGATTTTTCAATCATTTTGCCAGCCTTAATTCATACCCTTTAAAGAAATCATATAAACAAACTTTAAACACTAAAATCATTTTATAGGTGGGATTAAACAAGATACAGTGTCTGATGTTAGACTTGTGAAATAAAATATTATAAAAGTTGTTGAAACCAATTTTATGTGACCCAAATTAGTTAAAGGTTACTTTTATGATTCCCCTCTAAATATGTTTGAGAACATATTCTTCAAGTAAGTAAACATATTAGAAAATGGTTTTATTGATAAAGAATTGACCTCTCATGGTACAATAAAACTGTTATAAAAGTCAAGTAGGGTATCAATGTCTCCAGTCCCTGTGATTATAATATAAGGTTTATATACAGGTAATAATGTTATTGTTCAGGTATTATAATATATTCTATACCTATTATTTACACTAATCCGTCTAGCTGTATTCAACTAGAAAAATCAAATAGATCGAATATCTCGAGTTTATCAGGCCAAATTACAGGATTTACATACAATATTACAATAACTAACTGACTTTAAAATACAGATTATGTAGACAAATTCGTCATATATCGATATAAAGTGTAAACTCTCTGAATGAGATGACAAGCAACAAACTGTTGATTAACCAACATTATGTTGAATGGGACGTTGCTACACCTTAATACTAAATTGAAATTAGAAGCTATATGGACATGTAGCTATTGCAAAATTCAAGTTTCTAAACCTTAATACCCAATAAACATTATTAACTATGTTGACTCTCTGAATGGGATGTCAAGTTAACAATCTCAATTTTCCAATCAAAATTTTTAGCTATGTGGACTCACTTAAATAGGGAATCTTGATTGACAAACCTAAATACCCAATATATAAACATTATTAACTATGTGGACTCTCTGAATGGGATGTCAAGTTAACATTCTCTATTTCCCAATCAAAATTTTTAGCTATGTGGACTCACTTAAATAAGGATTCTTGATTGACAAACCTAAAAACCCAATATATAAATATTATTAGTTATGTGGACTCTGTAAAACTTGATGCTAAACTGAAGTTACACTTCAATTGCCAGAAATTTATGAATATATCTCATTGTTTTTACGAAGGTCTCAACTCACTTTTTTCTCTTCCTCTTTTTCTTCTTTTTATCTGAAGTTGGTGTTTCTGATTGACTAGAGTTAACTTTATTTCTATTTTCTTCATCCCCTTCTCCTTCAAACTCAAACTGTTTCTCAAAATCTGAAAACAGGCACAAATAAATTCATCAAGAAATTTTTTGCCCTTTTTTTCTGATTGACACTGAAGTGACAGAGCTAACCAAGAAAAGGGAGGGCTGAATTTTAATTTTTATCTAAAATTAGGGTAGATACAAAGAGAGTTAAATGTTAAATTTTGTGTAAGCTATTATTTATAAAACCACCCTAGCCTCCCTGGTGGCACTGTCTAGTACACACTTATTATTTTCAAGGAAACTTTATTTCACACATCTTTAATATAGACCTGTTAATCAACTCCAGTGAGTTACAGCCTTATAGATCCCTTGACACATAAAAATTATTTGCCATAACAGATGTAGAAGGGTACATGTAAAAATCTATTTCATTTTCTAATCTGCTCACCAATATGATATAGAGTGTCGGTTTATTATAAAAAGAGAAAATCGTCACACTACCTGTATAATTTAACCGTGAATCTGGTTCCCCTTCTCCCTCTCCTTCATCTTCTTTAGGTTGAATTAATAACGGGGAGTCGTCATCCACCAGCGTTAACGCCTGACCGCTAGTAACGTTCGTATCAACTTCAACTGGTACCTCCTCTATTTCACTATCATCTGACTCCGAACCACTAGAACTACTGATATCTTCATCTTGACTTTTCTTCTTAATTTTACTCTCCATTATAATTTGTTTTAATTGGTTTATGTAATCCTGTAATATAGAGTATCAAATATAACATTACATCTTCATAATCTTAGAGACTCTGATAACAGTACCAATAATCAATAATTAATTTAATTTTCAATAATTTAACCCTCGGATTAAAGTTATTTATTTTCTTAGATTGATAAAAAAAAATAATTTACTCATCTGTAAAAAACCTACAGAGTCTACATAATCAACTGTCTTAATGAAATAAGCTTAAAAAATAACACAACATATATTTCAACTGTTAAAGGGATAGATAAGCCATTTTCGGGGGGTTCAAAATTACCTCAAACTAGGAATTTTACTTTCTATTTCTATCATGACAGAGTGTCAAGAAATGAGGCAGATAATTCTGGACACATGGATTTCAAAATGTTGATGATGAGCTATGATCAATATTACTAATTACCGTTAGCTTAGTTAAATAATTCCAGTTTTGGAGTCTAAAGTAAAACTGGTCAAAAAAACGGAGAACTTCTCCCTTTAATATAGTGCTCAATACATCAAAAGTTAGATTATAAGGCTGTATAGAAATTTCTACGTCATAATATACAATATTAGCTTGATTTAATCAAAATGTAGGAGTGCAATTATATCAATCAATATGAATAATGTGAAAATAATTAAATTTTCTTTTCTTTTCAGCTGATAAAACCTAGTGTGTGGGTGGCCAACTATTATAGCACTCATATTCTATCTCTCTGTAACTAGTAATGACTTCCACAAATATAAGACTATTAAGTGAATGTATTTTGACTTAAACTGAATGCAAAATTTAAATAATAACAAATGTAAATGATTGTGATGTAACCTTATTCTGTTTAAATGCTATTAATTCAAATGACAGACTTTAGACTATAATATCAAAACTTACGGACTATCAGGAAGAGTAAACTTTCTTCCAAACTTTTCTATTGGCATGATCTCACTTTCTTTCAGAAGTCAAGGTTTCTGCTGTTAGTTGTGTTTGGAACTGAACTTAATAGAAAAATAAACTTTTCAAGGATCTCCAAATCTAGCCTACCCAGCAGGGATGTTCTTCTTTCTGACTGGGATAGTTAAATTCTGCTTCAAGGAATTTCACAAACTGCAATCTTAATCTAAGCCAAAAATAAATTATTGCAGATCTTCATTCACAAATAGGCCTTGCTATACAGACTAGGAAAATGTCACTCTAAAAAATTCACACTTCAGCCTCCACACTCAAATCCAACCAATGCTCGCTTGAAACATCAGAAAATCTCGGATCTGCTACATCTTATAATCCAATCAGGAATTCCGATTATGATGATCAATCAATTATTGACGGAATCTCATTAAAATTGCATTACTCTTTCACAGACGTTAAAAGAAATCAACATTGTCCGCCATATTGTTTATAAATGGCGGACGCGTTTCTGAGCAAACTTTGCACTCGAAATTAATGATTAGTTCAAATTCAATGAAATGCCGAAGCCATTTGAAATGTAAATAAATATTGCGATTTTCAATTAAAGGTGTTGTCAATCGATAGAAATTAATAAGAAAGCAAATATCACTCTATTTACACGGGACTCTATTCTTTTCTAAGACATGTGTGCGTTGCTATGGAATACTGTAAGGGGACGTAACTGTAAATAATTATTCTAAACAAGAGTTTTTTCCCTTGAATCAATATTGTATTAGCTGAATCACAGGGCCCCGAGAGCAGTTTCGCGGCTTACAATGATATTGATAACCAAATTTTAGACAGTAATAAAAAGAATGTAATCTCAAGAGTGACTATTTATTTCCTAACCCAACGACTTTCCATCTTCTACTATATTATACTCGCAAGAATAGTTCTAGTTTTCATCTTTTCTCTGTATTTGACCAAGTTAAATAAAGATCTAAAAGCGTTTGGATAGACATAATCCAGGAAAGAATTCTTTCGTGAATGGCACTAAAATAACACTCGCTTTATAATGTGGTCGTTTATTGTCGTCGTCCCTGTCGGTCAGTCGGTCCGCCTACAATTGACTTGTTATCACGATAGAGACTACAGTTCGATGAACG
Source organism: Lottia gigantea (assembly GCF_000327385.1). Classification (NCBI taxonomy): domain Eukaryota; kingdom Metazoa; phylum Mollusca; class Gastropoda; family Lottiidae; genus Lottia; species Lottia gigantea. The sequence continues at coordinate 1,196,714 of NW_008709663.1, read as the reverse complement.
ATTTTGAGTAATTGCCTCTGACTTAGTAAAAACACTTAAAAATTTGTTTGTGAACACAAAAGAGACTACAGTTTTGATCCGATTTTAATGAAATTTGGTGTTATTTTTCGAGTCATTGCCCTTGATTAAGTAAAAACTCATCAATTGTTTTTTGTGAATTCAATAAAGACACGATAGTTTTCATCTGATTATAATGAAATTTGTTGTGATCATTTATGTTAATAAGATTAAGGTCAATTCGAATATAACGATTTTTCGTTGATCGTTATGGTCCTTGAATTAGTAAAAAAAAGCGTCAAAATTTGTTTATGAATACTATGTAGAGACCAACTCATTTTAATAATACATTTGATGTTAAATGTGGCTTGTGAACGCAATACAGGTGACAGTTTATGTCAGAATTTTGTGTTGGTTTAAATCAACAATATCTTATATACAAATTTTGGAACAATTTAACACAGATCAGTGACTGGGCATGATATACTGAAAATGTATCAGGGAAGTGGGCGTATCTTGCTAGGCAACTACTTGTTTTTTGTTATTTTACTTCCTGATAGTGATAGTTTATACAGGTGACTTCCTCATAAAACATTTTAATATTTTTCATTTTTCAAATTAACAACTGTTATTTCCGTGTACTTTATCGATTTGTTGTCAAAAAATCACAAAAACTCAACGCAGGTTTTTGCAGCTGAGAGAGGATACGATCAGTCTTCAATCATATACATTTTAGTTTGATGTCATTTAAGAGTGAAGGAGAGAATGAAATCCCCGAAAAATAAATTAATCTTAAATACACATGAACTCCAAACATAAATTATCATGAACCGAGGGAAAACGTACACAACAACACCATATCATTCCCTCACTGTGGATTTCAACTCAGTAGTAGACAGAAATGTTGGTCCACCTTTACACCCCCAAAACACATACAATTAGCCTCTACTAGACTCCCGCCCCCTGCACTTGGTGATTCATATAACTTCCAATGTTTCAAAACCCCACCTCCAATCTGATTCCACTCAATTTGTTAAAAGGAGATTGTCACAATAATTCACAATAATGTGTATGTGATGTTATTTTTAATATAATTTTTCATCTATATGACGTGAAATTCTCACAAATCCTTTGATATCCGTGATCAAAGCAATAGATCAAAGCATGCCGACAGAAACAGAGTATGACAAAGTGAAATATTCACTAGCTATCATTAAAAGCCTGCTGTGTTATTTTTGGCGCCAAAGCCTATACGACTGAGAAGAACGATGCAACATGGCGAAAAGGACAATGAGAGAATCCAAAATTATTTACCATCTTCAAAATTCTGAGAGTAACCAAGATGAATTTGTAGATTTTTCAACTCGAGTTCGCCATGGTGAAGATTTGACCCTAGCAGATTTCAAAACCATTACCAGGCGGTTTTATTACCGATATTATTTCTTATCCATTGATACCGAATTCGGGTAGGCCTTAACTGATATTTTATACTTGGTTATTATAGGCTCTGGTAAAGTTACAAGCGATATATACTGACTGTCCATCCTGTCAAATATATGTATATGAAATGAGATTTCGAGACAAGGTTACTTCTGGAGCTAAGAAGACTAAAACAGATTGGTATGCAGTGTACAATGGGGTCATTTTATCAAGATAGATTTGCGATCTCACGATTGATCTATGCTCATGGTTCGCCAGAAGAACGAGAGTCTCGGCTTCGTCGACTCGTCGTTTTTACAATGCAATACAATACACATATTTATATAGCGCCCTATCTTAAAAACCTAAAGCGCTTTACATAGAATAAAATCATTTAAGACATCTAAAAATGTAAAAATGATACAATTCATGTAACAGGCATCACGTAGAGGTATCTTCATGCGATGGACTCGAGATTATTATTGTATGAAAATATAGCCTTATTTCAGAAGCCAAATGATTTCTTTCAGTAGTCAAATCCAATTTATATAAAACTCTGGTAGTTAGCCTAGGGTATAAATATACCCTCGACTGAAATGAGCTCGAATATTAAGGGCTATAGCCGTCTAAATACTTGCCTTGGTAATTTATTTTTAACCATCCGTAGGGTAGCAAGGGGTAGTACGCCCCTCGAGGCAACATGCCTCATCGGGATATTTCATCGGATGGTGTTTTTATGTATCTGAAATTATAAATTGTACCCTGGTTTTCATCTCATATTTGGAGTGTGTGGCAAGTTTTGATTATTGCAATTTTATTCGAAACCATTAGTGTCCTTGCGACATTTCAGCCTCACTTGTTTTAACTATTTCTTGCTTACTTGTTTACAAACAAGGCCTTTGTCATTATCATTATCATCAGGGCGAGACGCCTAACACTTTTTAACGGATGCCCTTTCATATTCAAAATAAGTAAAGTGGTTGCTATTAATAGATAATTATTAACCTAACTGAGGTTTACATAGTATTCATCATAATTCCAACTTTTGTATTTTTCCCAATCGAGTTTTTAGGGGATGCGTATTCCCCCATGTTATATTACTACTTTTCAGAAATGAATCGGCCCACAATTTAACTGCAGCAGTACCGTTTAATATCGATACGATTATAGATATCCTTGTAAGAGCGTGACTAATGTAAGGGTGTGACTAAAATTTAAAAACAGTAAACTTTTCTAAGAAAACATACATAGCAACTTCGTGTCCAAACCACACCCCCCATTCGTCATACTTCAATAAGACCATGTCAAAACCCGTATTCGTGATACGATGGCACAGCAAGGGATGAAGTAGTTGAAAACCCAGACAATCCTAGCTCTTACAATTGATATAACTCAACCTTATCCCTGTGACTTTACTGCCGTAAGGACTGGCTGAACCAAATCCACCGGTCCCCATACCCAGTGAAAAAAAGCAGGAAAGCATATGTTAATAAAATTCCCCTATGGAGGGGCCCCAGCCCACTTAAGGTCTCGGGCCACACTGATCTATAGTAGAGTCACTATTCCCTCTGTTTGATGTTTAACGGAAGAATAGCTTGCAGACTATTCAGCACAATTCATTATAAAATAATCTGATTTTAACGACCTCCCGTCTCTAACTACCATCTTGGTGATTATATTTCAGATTGATTAAAACAGCGATTGAATCCAACCATGAAAGTTTACCATCATTTAATGGAATAATCGAGGCCTGGGTAAGTTGGGATACAAGGGGGAAGTGGCGTTTCTAATTTTTTTATCATTTTACCATAATGAAAGAATGACCTGTGCCTACCCCACCCCCCCCCCCCCCCCCCCCGATTGTACCCTCACTCAAAGAAATTTCAGCATAAGATAAGATTTATTGCATATACGCCCAACTTGGGCATGCATACATATGATTTCTTTTCCTTTTTGCTTCAAATTATATTTCAGAACACACCAATTAAATATTATTTTTCAAATTTTATATTTGGGGAGGGGGGTGTTTCAGATTTGATTATTTCTCAAATAAGTATATATCTGTTTAAAACTACACTTCACTCTTCGGTCAGGGCCCCGTTCATAAAAAATGAATTGTGGGTGTGAAATCAGGATTCAAAATGACCACTTTTGCGATCCAATATTTCCTATGATTAGACAATTTAAAATTTATCACGACTATCTGTGAATCAAATCTAATTATTTAACATTTGAAGGTTTACCACTGGAACATTTTAAATTGCTACTGATATTTTTAGAAATGCTAATCAAAATTTATCTTGATTGGCCAGAACTTGACAAAAAAATAAATCATGAGATTTTTTCGTTAAAAGGAATCCAGATACTTTTGGCATATTCTGATACTAATTACCAAATTAAACTTTTAGAAAAATATTCTAGTCGTAACCTACCGTTACATAATGGCCTCTAGGCCTACACATAACAAAAAAAATATCTCTTTTCAGTTATTTGAAGATGAACGCAAACAAAATAACAAGATATTTACAGATAAACTCAACTCGCTCAGTTTGCTTTCAAAGAAGACGCCATCTTGGAAACGTCTGCTGGACCTTATAGAAGATTTCGAGGCGACGCATCAGAGAAAAAACCAAAGATACAGCGCACTAGAGTTGTCTACAAGCAGTTTAAATGATCCTGAAAGAGCAATGAAGCAAAATGGGACACAGGGATATCTCGAAACGTCGTTCTTCACTGCAGAACCAGTTGAAATCGCCAGAGGAAATTACTCGACGACAAGTACGGGTAGAAAACTGTATCCAATATCGTCATCGCCTATAAGGAATTCCAGTAACCATGGTAATATAGAATTTTCCCCGGAGCAATCATCCGGTAATGTCTCGTCTGCTCCAGAATTTTGGACCATACGAGCAGAAACTACACAGGGGATTTTTCCAGACGGTTACTTTCCAAGCGACATAGATCGATCCAATAAATCTACTTCAAAGTCGTATGGAAGCTTTTCCAAAAGTGAATCTTTTTGGCACTGAATCCGGGGAAAATGATCAAAAGTCGACTTTAAATGATTCGGAACAGAAACGTAATGAAGTCCTGCTGCAGTTGGTTGGTGCCCAGGACGAGGGTATCGGGAGAATGGGAAAGAGGCAGGGTCATAAAGCAGCCGTTCTGCGCAGTGTTGACGATTCGCATGGCATCTTCATAGGGATTTGTAAGCAAAGTTCTACAGATGACATGAAGAGAATCCAAGAAACATGTCAGCTCGATCTGCACGATTCACCATCTGGAAGTTATGTCGATCTAGCACCGCCTTCCGGACAAAACACTTCCAAAGAGGAAACAAAATCTGACTTGATAAAATGCGATGTGAAATATTTTCATCCTAGCAATCAGAATATTTCCGGTGACGAACCAAATGGCGGAGAGCCTCATAACAATACCAAAGAAAGTAGCGGAAGTGCAGAAAATAGATTTCTTGAAAACCAAAGAGAACGACCGAAAGATACCCACAGGAAGCCTAAAATTCGACGTCCGTTACAGTACGTATATGAACCGGAAGTACTTCACAATGGTGTTGCAGAATTAAACGCAGGACGTCATGGCGTAATGTCAAGGTTCAGAACCGGGTCGACAGAAACAAGTCCTGTCAAACCGCCGAGGACATTCGAGTACACCCAACCAGACACAGAACGTAACGAGAAGAATCCATTCCGCGAAATTGGTACACACTCTATCCCAATTGGAAATTTGACAACAAAATCTAGCGTTTCTGTTGGAATAGATGGCTTGGCGAAGCCTAGAAGAAGAGACCATAATGGAAGCTACCAGCACGATCCTTACAGAATTACTTGCAGTCATGCAGCGACAAGAGCCTGCTCCACCATGATGAAAGAGCATCAATTTATTGACCGCAAAGGAGTTACATTACCAGACGTATGTTTGAGTCTTTTCGACATAAGCAAGATGAGCAGAGAAAAATCACAAGGGATACATCCGGAACGACCATCGAACACACCTAAAGCAACACCCAAAAGAACAAATACACTGGACAAGTATGGATACCAAACATGTCTCCGACATCGTTCTGTCACGTCGATCAAGAATTTATCAACCCCAGGACACATTCCTTCGAGTTGCTTGAGCTTGTGTAACTATAACATGAATCTTTCGAGCTCTAGCGTGTGTGGATCAAGCCGCCATTTTGTGAACACCGAAAGCAAAGGAAATGACGCAGAAGTATTGATATCTGTGGAACCGAACGCCGAAATTTCTGAGCAAATTGAAAACCTTACCTCAGATTGTGAAGTTTGTAAGCTCAATGATAAATACGCCGATGACGTAATATCAGAAAGTGTTCTTAGTTTGTATGATTTCAAAATGGCGGACATTGAAATTGGCAGCAAGACTAGGCCTACTTCAGCTAGAAATCTGCACAAGGATTCAATGGCATGTTGTAGATCCCAGTAACTTGTGGTCAATTCAGTCAAGATCATAAGTTCAGTATGTGCGGGTTCCTAACACATGTGTTGGGGGGTGGGGATCTCTCTACTTTAGCCACTGGTAATGGTGTTTCGTTTTTTCTCTGAAGGCTAATTGCAAAAAAAGGGAAAAGCACGGAACGAAACATCAAAATCTGCATTTTAATCATCATAATGTCCAGCAATAGTCACCTTTCTTGTATCATGGAATTTAAATAGAACAATTTGATTGGATTGTTTGCCAACGAATACAGCCAATCGGAGGCCACAACCAAAAGTCATATGTTTACCGTTTTTCTGTTGAGGGCTGTGATTGTCTATATCGCTGGCGTAGAATCCAGCCAAATCGGTGCATAAGTACAAAGTTCATAATAGTGTATCATTGTCAAGATGAATTTAGATAAATTCAGAATTTTTTTAGATTAAAAAACAAACAAGAATTTTATCATTTGTTGAAATAATAACAATGGACCGACAAAGGCCATTTCCTGAGCGGAAGCACAATGACAAAGTGTCAGTTTTTTTTATCATTTTTTTTTTAAATTGTTTGAAGTGGAAAGCATTCTTAAAAATTTATTCATTTCCTTCTTGTAGCTTTTGTTCTTTTCTCGTTAAAAACAAACAAATGACTGTTTTCCTGAAGTGAATCATATATTGTTTTTATTTTTCACAAATTCACAACAAGTTTTGTATTTTAACATTAAAAACAATTTATTTTTATTGTACAAACTGGTGTTCACTTATTTTAAAATTGGTTTGAGATTTGAAACCCCACTATCCTGTATCTTATTTGCAGCAATGGCGGATTTGGTGCCAGGCAGGGTATGCTTACTCTTCTAGACACCTGATACCATTTTTCACTGTGACCTATTTACACATTTATAATTGATAAATTTCTTCATGTGAAAAGTTCATTAGCTGCTACCAATTTATTTCCAATATGTTATTTGGATTTCAGGTTTCGTTTTGCGGTTCGGATCGTTAGTACTTGGGCTTTTGATTGGACTAATGAAATGAAATAGAGTTTTATATCCTACTGTTCTGTACCTTATTGAACTAATGAAATTAATGGAGTTTTATATCCTACTGTTCTGTATCTTATTGGACTAATGAAATGAAATAGAGTTTTATATCCTACTGTTCTGTATCTTATTGGACTAATGAAATGAAATAGAGTTTTATGACCTACTGTATCTTATTGGACTAATGAAATGAAATGGAGTTTTATATCCTACTGTTCTGTATCTTATTGGACTAATGAAATGAAATAGAGTTTTATGACCTACTGTATCTTATTGGACTAATGAAATGAAATGGAGTTTTATATCCTACTGTTCTGTACATTATCGGACTAATGAAATGAAATAGAGTTTTATGACCTACTGTATCTTATTGGACTAATGAAATGAAATAGAGTTTTATATCCTACTGTTCTGTATCTTATTGGACTAATGAAATTAATGGAGTTTTATATCCTACTGTTCTGTATCTTATTGGACTAATGAAATGAAATGGAGTTTTATATCCTACTGTTCTGTACATTATCGGACTAATGAAATGAAATAGAGTTTTATATCCTACTGTTCTGTATCTTATTGGACTAATGAAATGAAATGGTCTATAAATAATTTGAATGGAAGTAGAAGGCTGAGTGCTTGAATTATTATCAATCTGATTAAAAAGCTTAAAAATGTTCATACGCTCACATAAATAATTTAGGTGTATATTGTAATCATCCTGTCGGTACGTCCGTTCATACCTGACTTCTTCTCACTCTACATTCTACACACAATGATTTGCACTTGCAATCAAAGCTGCCGGTGGGTGTATGTCACCTTTTTGAGCCACCTGTAGAAAAAAAACACACGAAATAGCCAAAACGGTGGACAATTCCCTTTAAACCGATTTCTGCTTTCTTTTTGAATTGTAGGTGTGGTATGTCACACCCATGTTTACTTAGTGTAATTGCTCAATACCAGCAACTTTCCTCCAAAATTGTTTGCAACCCCACTTCATTTTTGACAAATTTAAAAAATATGATTTTTATACGTTTTTTCTCCATATATGTGTCAGATTGGGATTGACAATTGAGGGTGACAATCCACATTGCACCCTGCATGGTATTTCCCGTTTTCCAATGGTCCCATCTCGGGCAACAAGGAAGGATATCACACTTTCATTTCTGTTGATAGCAAAATATGTAAATATAAAATCTCTGCAATTGAAAAGAATCGAGGTTGAAGCACTAAATAAGCCGGGGAAATCAAGTATAATTTTGTCGTGTGGAAGTTATTTTGAGGTTTTGGCAGCCAGCCAAGTTGAAATAATGATTTTCGTATGGCGATAACAGACTGGGAAAATGCCAAGAGCTTTACTTTACGTCTGAGAGAGTTAAAGAGACGACCACACGGGAATATTTCACGTTATAATTGACTCTTGACTTTAAATGAGACTTATTTTGAAGTCGTTATGTAAATTTCTACCAAGAAATTAAATTGGCGGGTATATTACATATTCGACTGAAATCACAAACTGGTATAAAACTAGGTCAAACGACCAGACGAGATGATATATGAGACGGTTGGAATGTTAGAGGTTAGATTATTTATTGAACGAGCCTAAATCTTAACTTAAACAAGCCTTGGCGAGACCTGAAGGATACATTTTCTATTATTTTCAATCGTTTGACAGTGGTGTTTAATAAATAGATCTGTACACAGATCAACAGCGATATAAACTACTATAGAAATTTTATCAAGCAAGTCAAATATTGTCACTTGTCGAGACCTACAGCTCTGTAAATGCGATCATTTCGACATTAATGTGCTTAGTTTAATACGTCTAGTGTTGATCTACACGTGTTGATATAAATAAAGTTGAACCAGTGTTATTAACCACATATTCTGATATCATTACACCTCAGCATTTAATTTGCAAGTGTGAAAAAATATGTGTTTTTTTGTTTTTCGCAATGTGACCGCTTTTAGGTAGTCTCTGACACCCAGACTTGCGTCGATAAAGTGGGACTAAAAGTTAGAGACTACTCTGAATAAGATACTAATAACCTTAATAACAATAAATATATGTATTATTAGCTATATATATGGAATCTCAGAAAGGAATACCGAATTATAGACCTATATATAAATACTACAGTATTAGGTGTGGACTCTCTGTCGACAAACTCAAAGACAAAATGGCAACTGATGCGATGGAAGAGTGATCATTTATCGCGTAGACTATATAATAGTACAAAGCACCATATAAAGAATAAAAAATCTATGCTGGTATCTTTAAATTTTCCATTTGTGTTCACGATAAAAGATAAATTGTGAACATGAGAAAAATTTTAGTGCGTTAATATCAGCTTATACAGATCAAAAAACGTGAGAAAACAGACATGGCAGGTCTTCAACCAATTCTCGTGGTTTTTTCACTACTCTGCAAGAAATATTTAATTGAGCTCTCTTAAAGAATTTTGGCCTATAAATATCAACGCCCTTAGTTTTGTAGTTCAGTTGACACGTACGCTTCTAGATTTTTCCTAGGTCGATTTAAAGGTAGACCACCTCTTAGGGTGATCAATAAATCCATAAAACATAGTAATAATTCATTAAATAAACTAAGTCATTTCAAAACATGCTTAGAAGTGTTTTTCAATAATTATTTAGTTTAATAGATATATTGTGTTATATAGAGATTCTATTCTTTAGTTATGACACCTGGTAAGTCCAACTGATGAATAAAGTTTGAGACTTGAAATGTTATGTCCATTCTAAGAGATAGTATTCCTTTAAGAGCTATGGGGAACTTTTAGAATTGTATACATTTTTTATTTTGAATACTCGTAATTGGGTTATTAGTCAAATTATCTCCGCATAGTTTGGTAGTTTTAGCTCATGCGTGCGCTTTTCTGACTTTTCGTGTTGTCAAAAGAAATATTTAGTCGAGCAGCACTGTTAAAATTGAAGTCTGGATTGTTATTTGGATATTGGTATTTGACCTAGCCCTAACTTTGTAGTGTTAGCTCGCGTCGCCTACGCTTTTTAGTTTTCGCTAAGTCGAAATAGCGCTATCGTGCAATTAGCCCAGATATTTCCGCTTGTAGTATTTTGCAAGACTCAATAAAACGGTATTTCACCGTGTTATAGGCATTTGAAAGAGACATGTACATTAACAACTGAATTTAAAAGTCCCACTCATGTGTTATACACAAACAATATCTCCGATATCTAGAACACATCAGATATACAATCCACGTTAGAAATAATAGATGATGTTAGTATGATTATATCGAATAAAACACAATGGCATTCAATTCATAAGCATAATAATATAATTATATTATAGATGTCTGTAGCTCAGTTGGTTAGCGTTGGAATCTTTTTGACGTCATATTCTTGGTCGTGTATTCAGTGACGTTGTTCATTTTAACACTATAGGCCTACGACTGTTTCATATAGTTATTCGACACTTATTGCTTTATTTTTTTCTATTCTCTTGAGCGATTTTGACTGTTCTTCTTTTCAGCACTGTACGATATATAGAGGCCTAATACTCTTATTTAAACACGTTTCATAAAAGGCCACCTTGACCTTCATCTATGTCACGTTTGTGTAATATTGAACAAAAAGGGCATATATAATTAGGATATTCATGGTTGAATCCACCACAATAATTGATATTGTTTGCTGAAGAACTTGCTTACTTTGCCAGAACGCCCTTGTTCGATGTCATGGTAAATGATCCTTTTGGTTATGATGACATTCCGTAACACATGTTGGTTTCACTAATCATAATACCAAATTAATGATACATTGTATTATTTACCTGAAAGGAATGTTTAAAGACCACTGTTCGCCATTTTGGGGAGTTGATTTGAGTCTTGAATATATGTAAAAAGTCTCCAGAAGTACTAGAAATGTACAAACATCGTATAATCCCTTCCAGTATCCCTCAAACTGGGAATTTCACCTTCCAGTCCACCCAGATGTAACTGGATACAGATAATCCCGGAAAGATCAATGTCAAGAGGTCTTATATTGTGAACCAAAGCTATCCTTGTAAAACCTAGTCTAGTTGTTTCCATCTTTCTTTATTTCGAATTTTTGGCTGCGCACGCAGTTTTAAATGGCCGATGCTAGATCGGTTTCGTTAAAAAAAATGGAACCGGTGACATGACATAAAAGAATGGTGTAGGGAGAAAATGATGGTATGATTGAACTACAAAAATATTCATCTTTCCAAATATATCTGGGTTTTGCAGATCCGAGGTTTAAAACCTCTGCGAAATGTCCCCATTTAACAGAGCTTACTTTTTCTGTCTCTACAAGAGCCGACATCTGTCCAAATGGCTATGAGGGGCGGGAGAGGGGACAGATGTATTGATCTACCCCTAAATATGCCACTGCATAGAATATGCCAGCTGTATTGATCCCCAAAAAGGTTAGCCAATGCGTTTGTATAGACTTTATGTAATTGAAATTACTTTTACTTAACTTTGGGCAACGAACCCCATAGTCATAGAGTATCCCAGCTGTATTCATCCCAAAACTGCTTAGCCAATGCTTTTTTCTAATTAAAATTGGATTACGATCTCATTTTCTTTTTCGTCTGAATAATGTGTCTCTGAATGTGTGGTTTTATATCATGATAAGAAGTGACCGTTGGTTTGCAGATTGGTTGATTTAATTAAATCTACAGCTATCCAAAATTTGAAAATAAATTGTTTGATCTCACTTCAGTATTTGACAAGCTCTGATTCGTTCGCAGGCTTTTGGCAATTGATATCTAATTTATTGTATATATTGTATTTATACATCATCTAAAATGTTTTGTTTCAGGACATATTTATATAGAAATTTTTATTTATTTTTTTGTTGGCTACCGTTATAACACAAGGTTACGGTTGCTTGAAATGTTGAATAATTATTGAATAATTTGTTAATTGAAAGTGACCTCCATTATTCACTTCGTTTCAGTGAGTAAAACAACTTGAAGCTCTGCACCCTATAAAAACATCTTCATGTTCCCCGGTTCAGACATTAAACAAAAAAAGGCGTTTACTTTTACTAAATTTATAGGTTTATTTATTGTTCGTTTTTTAGTTACAAATGAAAATGTCAACGAAACAAAACAATTTCCATTTTTCTTAAAGCTACAAAAACTCAATCTCAACAATTTTTAAACAATGTATATATATATATATATATATGTATAGGTTGTCTTCAATTCTTGGTAAAATGGAACAATTTTAATCCATTTCGAGAGAACAAGTTGTTATTTAATCCATATTTATAATACATTATCTTGGCATGCTTTCAGCTCAATAGCTTCTTCAGAGATGATACATATATTTCAGAAACACTAACGACTAGGGTGAACTGGCTTGACCCACTGAGAAGATCCTAAAATAGGCAAATTAAGCTCAATTGGATAGAAATTGTCTAAAATTCTTATTGAGGTCAAGAGCATCCTGGTCGAAGAGAAGAAAGTTTGATTCTGTGAACGACTCACTTACAATGTTTATTAAATTGCAGTCGTACAAAAATGATAAAAATGGGAAAAAGGAAAAGAAGTAGAATGTTTCAATCAGAATTGTAAAGAAAGTGAACATAAGAGTAATCAATTTCCCTTTGTTTAAATTACAAAGTCATGAATACTCTGAAGTTGAATGCATCAATTTCTAATTCAGTGTTATCGATAAAACTCTTGTTAATACCCTTTGGGGCAAGTTTAACTATGTAGCATAAACACATTCAAACAAACAAAAATCTGTTAATCTTAATCGTTTCAATATTATTTTACAGATTATTGGGCAAACACACAAAACATGTATGCTCTTGGTAGCACCTTAATAGTCTGTAGATCGTTTATCCTGCAGTTTTTAGGATAGAAAATGGAATCATGGTTTCAGAAGTGCGTGATTGCAATATTTGACAGTTCTTATAAACCAGGGGTTTTCAACCTTGGGGTAATTTTGAAAATTTTGGTGAGTAATGATTGCTTATTTAGTCTAGAATTAAATGTTTGACAATTATAATTTAAGTCGTTCTATTCTGTCAGGCTATATTCTCTAACATGAAAAGGATTCCAGGAAACCTGGGAGAAAATCGCAAATAGTATTTATAGGGGAAAGGAATAACGACATCGATCAAAGATCCTGAAAGAGGTAATAGAAAGAAACAGGTTGAAGCCCCCTCTTACAAACAGTAGTCCATCATACAAAGAATCTTCAACACAGAAGCTGTCAAGAAAACAAAATACATGATCACTTGTACATTTGGTAGTCGTTTTTATTGTGACCAAATTAAATTGTGTAAGGATCTAACAAGTGCTTCAATAATATACATAAATACAAAATCTACAGTTTATATACAAGCTGAATTTCACTATTAAATATTCAGATTCTCATCGGGTTGCTGCATTTCATTTTTACTTTGCCAATATTTTGCGCTTCACAAATGTGTTATTTAAATTCATATCACCTTACCAGCGATTACCAGTTGTGTATGGTGAAATAATGTAAGTGGCCTTGAGTTCAGAACGCAACTTACAACTCCGTTGTATGAGAGTTGCGTTCGAACTTATGACCGTGTTTCCTATTTGCAACCATATGCGACTGGTGATTGCTCTGGTGTGAGGCTCTTTCAGAAGATGTAGAACACGTTTTTTCCTGTTGATATTTTGAGAAGCATTTGAGAAAGAAACAATACAGTATGGCTTCTTCTTCAGCAACTTCTTTCTTCATGGTGTATCGCTCTGTATAAATGTTGTATAACATTCAATTTAACGTTGGTGATCTGTTCCAGCAATTTCACATTTATATCTTCTCTGATGTTTTTATATTAATATTACAATCAGTTCAGCTTCTGTTCAAGCATTAATTGATTTAACTGGATCTCCACCAACTCCGACTATCTTTTCAGTTTAACTCAGCACTTTCTCTTAAACCACAGTAAAGTGGCCGTTACGCCATAACGATCAATAAGAATAGCGGTCATACGTTTCGAACGCAACTTTTAGGTTACTGTATTGCGAAATGCGTCCGAAACTCAGACCTATTTCATTATTCGCAACAAAACGCAAGTGGTGATGGGTTTGGTGTGAGGGAACCTTTAGATTGAGACTATACACAATCTTCATCTTTAAACAATAAAAAATTCAAACAATGCCAAAGATCGCTGGCGAAAACACATTAGAAAAATACAGCAACATATCTTTCAAACAAAGTACATAAACAGACAACGAACCGCATTCTAGTCTGAAATCCAAAGTTCATCGTTTCTTGACACAAATAATTTACAAAGTTGATAGACTATAGCAAACCAATAAATCTCCCTAGATTGTAATCTAGAGATTATCGATTCTTAACTGAAAAATATACAAAATAACTTGTTCATAAGAAATGGGATTGCTTTGGTTACATTGCAAAATGAGTATTAAACATTTAACTGGCCTTGGGTGTTTTGATAGATGGTGAAAGTAAATTATGTACATAAAAATAAATGCTTCTAATATCCTATTATATAGTGAAGTTTAACATCCTACAGAACAACATGTTCCTTTAGTAACAGTTGAATAGATATTGTCTACCATCTTTTACACCAAATGTTACGAGATTACTGATTGGATAAATCGAATGGTGACGTATGGTCTGCCAAGGGAAAAGCAACGGTAGAATATGGATAATATCTACTGTTGCTAAAGGAACATGATAGAACAGTAAATGAAATGAATGGAGTTTTACGTCCACCATGTGGGCTAATGAAGACGGGACAGAACAGTAGAAGATAAAACTGTTCTGTAGGTTGATAGTCAAATAAACTGAAATGGACTATTATCTACTACTTTTGTGCTTGATCACAGGCACCACGATGCTGGGCCCAATCTCTAGTCTTAAGACAAAATAGATAATGTCACTCTAATATACTTCAAATGCCTAAACATTAAAAAAAAATATCATTCAAATACAGTATTGTATTGTATAAAATTAAAATGCCTAGTTATATATATTCAGAAATGACCTAGCTAAATTTAAGTAAATCCTCAAAACGGGCATATACTGTATATACTTAATGCCTCCAATATATTCAGCAATATCTTTACTAAATAATGTTAAATATCAGGCTTCACTCATTTCAACTTATAAATTCTTCATACAGATCTTCCCTGATATATGTAATTTAAAGATCATTGCAGTCCTGTTTCATTTCCTAAGATTGCTGTTTGTTGATTTATCTAGTTCATCTCTTTTTATCTGAGAGATATATAATAACATTTCTGTTCCTGATATACAAGGTAGACTTTCTACTTTCTACTTTCCAGAGAAGCCCCATTGTTTGTTTCTAAGATGCTAATCAACTTTCGGCTTTCTTACTTTAGGATCTTCTTTCTAGTTTCTCAGTTTCTTCTTTCCAAGCTTATCTTGATTTGTCAATGCAGCATCTCTTTCAGAGAGTCCACAATATATTTGGTATATTAATTACACAAAATGCACGTTTCTAATGCCTCATTTTCAAAGAGTCCACAATGCTCATGAATATTCAATATTATAATGAGTTAAATCAGTGTTCCTTGTTTTCATTGGTTGGTTTTATCTTCAATCATCCAATACTATCACTCCACTTGGGATTTTCATGGATTCTGTTGTTTTGGGTACTGTAAAATATATGGTGACATTGTTCAAATTGATATTAGAAATAGTGAGAATGTTAGGCTTACACAGAGAGTTAGACTAAACGATATAAGAGAGTTATATATCCTACTGTTCAGCACCTTATTGAGGCTGTGTCTTTCTGATACTGTTAGGTGTTAGGCTTTCACAAATAGTTAGAAATATAAGTAAGTTCTAGATTGGATTATTAAAGCCAGAGTTCAATAGTCTAAACTCAACAAAAGATATAAAGTTGTTCTTATTTGTCCAGAAAATAAATTAAAGACGATGTCTTATTAGGTAATGAAATAAATTAAAGACCTCAACCCTGCTTCTCAAAAATTCGTACGACTAAACTTGCTCGTTAGGTAAAGAAAAACGCTATTTTTGACGATATCAAATCATTAAATCATAACTTTTACGCTCTAGCTAATCTCAGATATTTTGAGAAACAAGGGCCCAGGATCTTACTAGACTAATGAACTGACAAAAATTATAGTCGATCTTTCCCATTATTCTGTATGTTATTGAACTAATGAACATAGATACATTTGACAGTTTCAAACAACACAAAAGTAATTTAGATCAGTACTTCTGAACCTCAGTGAGATCATTCCTCCGTGGAAGAATTCTTTCAAATCTATTCCTCTCCTGTTCAGAAACACTGATTAAGATGTTACTGAAGCTATATTAGTGTTAGCAAGTTTCTATGTAGGTTTTTCTACAAGTGCCATTTGATTTCTCTCATCAAACCAAGAGACGATGGCTCCCTTTAGAGAGTCTACATACATATTTTTGTTTTTTTGTTAGTTCCGTTTGTCAACTCAGAATCTCTTTCAGAGAGTCCACATGATTCTCAACTTCACAACACTTTGAAGAGAAAAATTGCTAAAATCTTTTTAATCATATCAAAAAATGATTTTTGTATTCATTTTTAAAATTTCTTGTTAAAGATTGAAATCTGACACTCGTAAAAAAAAAATACTAAGAAATTAAAATAAAAAGTTTTAAAATGAAGTCTGAGGGTTCATGCTTCAACAATTTCTTTGCCAGAACATTTAAATATATAAATAATTAGGTTTAACATAAGATTTGGTCTGTTTCTCAAACAATTATTTATCTATGTAAATATACAATTTATAAATCATTAATTTATAATATTTGGATTAATTATGATATTATTAAAGAAAGGCTGATAAAGGGTTGTTAATATAACTTAAGATTATCCTTCGGAATCAACTATGATCATAAATCTAAGAAATTACTGGATGAAACAACAGCTTGTATAAATATTGTGTTGAATAATAACCAAGTATAATAAAGAAAAATATTAAACCTAGATCCCCAAGCTCTTATCTTGATATGATTGATGTCAAACAAGTTATTTAACCAAGTTTGAATAGCCTTGAGAGTAGAATGATAGGTCAGTCTGAAGACAACATGTTTCAGGTTCTGTTTTAAAATTTCTGACCTTAAAATGGTATCATTTAAGTCTCAATTTGATTAAAATACAAATCTTGATTTTTGTTAACATGTTTTTTAATAACTGTATTTAAACCAGATAGTTTGAGTAATCAGTAAGACATGAGCTTGGTTGAAGATTCTGAAGAGACTCTGAAGAACAGCTATGTTAGAGGTCAGTAAGATTAGATAAAACTAAACTAAGACATAGAAAACTAACTAAACATTGTATATCATTGTTGATCAAGGTAGAAACAGACATAAATAAATAACAAAACCTTATACTAGATGCTTTGACAATTTGACTAAAATATCATCAGTGTAGGTATAGAATTATCAAATTAAAGATGTTTTGCCAATTAGCTTCGTCATTAGCTTCAATACAAATGTAGACCACACATGAGGCAAATCAATCACAACTATGGCTATTTTCCAAAAAGCCAAAACAAAGCAAAAAAACACAAGAGGGTCAGGTAGAAGTTGCAACACACCATGCCATTTCTGTTATAAAATTAGACCATAAACTTGTCACAATGAATCATACTAATACTAAAGACTAATGGATGTTCCAAAATTCCAGTATCAGCAAACAAAAATGATGCCCGTTCATCCATGCTTTCCAACTTGATTAAGACGTACCTGATGGTGACCGACTGCTTGAATCATCAGCAGACTGATTCTTTTGAGACAATCTCTGCATAATTTGTTCCAAGTTACTCGATTGCTTTTTCTCAGGACCTCCTTGTCCCGATGATAATCTTTTACGTGAGTTAACTCCCTTAAATTGTCCATTAGCACTATTCAAGTCCTTCTCGTTTGATTTTTGTTCATCTAATTCTTTTTTGTTCTGGTTTTCTGCGTATCTCTGATTGATTATATAGGTCATACGCGGAATCAAACCTTCCAAATCTTTCAGATGCACCATCTTGTTACACTTTAACATGTTCACAGGAAGGTTATAGTACTGTATGAATGCCTTTTCTTCGTCATCCATACACGTATGAAGACGGACCTTAAACACGTTTTGTAGCACAAATAAAAACTCCTGAATATTGACTTGACTGAAGTATAACTTACACACGGCTTCCACAAGACAGAATTTACCCTGGATTGCTCCACGGTATACATTCAAACATGATATGCTCTTTCCATTGATCACCACTCCTTCGATTTTCAGATGATTATTGCCCGTTTTTTGAGAAGCACTATTTTGATTGTTCGGTGAAGCACTTGGTTTTGATTGTCTGGAAGAGAAAATTCCAGAAGAAGCTGTGGTGGAAGAATGAGGTCCTATGTTTCCAGCGTTACTTGTTATTCCTCCTCTACCAGACGGCATGGGAGATTGGTAGGGAGGGGTGGGAGGAAGTGACCTTGGGTTGTGTCCTGGGTAAGACTGGTTTGGTGGAAATACGTCTGGAGGCATGTTGTGTCTGCTGGGATGTTGGGCAATACCTTTCTGAACTTGCACCTGATCTTGTGGGAAGTTGACTCGTGCTTGAGCTAAATTTGCAGGATGGTTTGGTGGAAGATTTGGATTATAACCAGGGGGATATGGAGGAGTTTTCCCAGCATTCATTTGCTGTTGCATCTGTAATGGATGACTTGGTTTGCCTGCTGAAGATGGTCTGGGTTGTTGATTGTACAATCTCTGGACCATTGCTGGATTTGCCATGGCGTTGGGCATCAAACCAGGCTGTGAGTAAGCCAACTGCTGGGGAACGAGAGATCTGGACATCATTTGCATCATGGCGAAAGGATTCACTGGTACGTTTGGTCGTTGGTATGGATACTGGTGACCTTGGGATGGCACCTGAGTATTTGGCATGGAAGTAGGTGGGGAAGAATGTGGGGTGGTGGTCGGAGACGCTGGTGGCTGCCCTGATGGAGAGGGGGTGTCCAGATAACGGGCATGTTTCAGTGGATCATCAAACGGAAGTTGTAAGATTGTTGGTTGACAATGTCTCACTATTTCAGTAAGTTCTATCAATTTAGTCTTTGGACCGAACTGGAAATCGAATCCAGCAATTTTACACGTTTCATTTAACAGAGCACAATCGTCAGTCGAAGGCTGAATTCCTTCTAAATTCACATTTTTCATAAGTCCTGCAGCATATTTGATAACTGAGAGAGGAACGAAGGTGAATTCATTTCTCCTGATGACTGGGGTCACAGTATTGTTAATTTGAATCCAAGCACACATTTTCTCAAGATTTTCTCGATTGATGGAATTTTCAGGGGTCGTAGATTCCGCTGGTTGTTCAGTGGATCTCATTTTAGCCAGAACATCTTCCGGGAAAGTTTTTTTCACTAAATTATAAAAATCCTCGAATTCCACCAAGTCCACGATAAGTTCTTTGGTTGAGAAAGGTTGCGTACCGTATTCGTAACTACAATGTATTGTATTAATTTCGTCCAATAATTTGGCTTCGTATTCTGTCACAAAAAAACTCACTAATGGATCTTTCTTCGCGAGTTCGTCTGGGAAAGCATTCGGATAACGACTTAACAGTTTCTTTTCCACGATTCTAACGGACACAAATTTTTTATATTTACGAATGATATAGGGCACATTGACTCCATCAACTGTGGCCCAACCAAACACGCCTTTAATACTTTCAACATCAATCCTGTTTTCCATATCTTCTGGAAGTTTCTCCAGGTTTTCAACGATTGATTGTTGGGTAATGGTGTTGGTTGTAACTGGTAGAGGTGCTGATATGGGTACAGCTGCAGAAGATGTCGGCATGACGGCAGGGGGTTGAACCGGGTGTGGTGGAACAGTTTGGTCTTGCGGTTCAGGCTTCATCACAACTGGCATCATGGGTGCAGTTTACTGAAAAGAGACCAAAAATTGTTTGAAATGTATACTTAGATACAACCCAAAATTTTAACGAACTTGAGCAAAGATATTTGTGTACATCGATTGACATTGGCTGCTATGAATAGTTTGTAGTGTCACTAGTATGGGACTTTGGTATAATTCTCGTTAAGCGAAAAAGCGAGGTTCACAACACAAATTACGTCATCCATTGATAAGATGGCGACATCATATGAATGAATAGCCAATTTGACATAATAATATACTGGCTTTGTGAGTGTCCGGGTGTCCCCTGAATATAGAGGGCACTAGTCGCAGTGGGATGTTAGAAAATTTTACATTTTTTTATGACAGCATCCTTATTACGCCACTGTAACCTACATTTTATTGCAATCTGGTTTCAGAACTACAAATAAAACTGTCTATCTGAGGCTCGTAATGTATCCAGTTCAAAGTTTACCAAACAAACAATCCATAGCTTTCCTGTATTAGTTACATTATTTATAGAATGAAAGCATTTACTTGAACCCTTTTGACCTTCGAATTCTCAATAGAATTTGGCAAAGTCTTAGTCAATATTTGTCAAACAGTTACATAGTCAACTGACATCCAAATCAGACACAACATTAATTTAAAACTTAAAATTCAAACTAACTAATCAAATGCATCAAGACAAGTTAGATTGGAATAGAAATACCTGTCAATATAATATACGCCAACATAGCAGCAACTAGTTAGTTACAGCAAAATGTTAGAAAAGCAGAACTGAGTAACATTTTGACACAAAAACAATAATTTGTATAATAAGAAAAAAGGGTAATTTTACCAGTCAATGTAACATATGCCGACCTAGCCTGACAATGACAAATTTGGCAACACCTACCTGTATTTGCTGCTAAATGACCTTAAATATCTGGCACCAAACAAGACTATATGACGTCCATATATCATGTTTGAAGAATTAGGTAGAATTTACCTTTAACAAACCATACTTACAACAAGAAATCATCAACTTCAACACATCAACTTTCTTAGAAAACTTTTTATCACTTTGTTTTATTTTTTCATGAGAAAAAAGTGGTCTGATAGACTTGAAAAATTTCTCATTATAAAAACTCATTGATGGTTGAAGAAACCTGCTATAATTACAGGTGTTTAACTGATTGTATCAAAGATAAAATATATCAATATATCTATACAGTGGTGTAACCTATTATCGTGCATATAAGGATTCAATACCGAATTTCGTCAAAGTTAAAAACAAATTTTTTTTTATGTCTTAGATGTTTCCTCAGATATTCTACAAAATAATTAAAATTGGTTTATTTCGATTTTCTTTATGAATCCTTCACTTTGACCCATATTTCATGAGTAACCAACTCGACAACGGCGGCAGAATGCGTCACCTAATTTCGTGTACAATGTTTGATCTATAAATAAGTCTAGAAAAACAATTAGCAAAGACTTAGATTAGTAATAATAAACCTTAGTTGAAAATTCTTTATTGAACAACCATTTTAATATTCAAAAAACACATTTGACACCACCCCACCTCATATTAGATATACAAAACAAATCTGTTCATGAAAAACATTGAAATTAATTGAAAACTTACATTACTGTTTTCTACCAGAACTTCTGATAAAATCTAATAAAACTTGACCTGAGAAAGACTGTTACAGGACATCTGCTTCCCTAACCTCTGACCCCTTTACAAGTGCCCAAAAACAAATTCAAATAAAAAAAATCCTTGATAGTTGACCAGATTATGAAGTCACTTTCACAAATACAGTATCCAATGGGACAGAGACAGGGACAGGTGCTCCTTAACCTTAAACAATAGCCTAAACACCAGTTCAATTCACTATAAACATAAAAGCAAGAAACAAAGAAAGGCCCCAGAGTTGCAAACTTTTTTTCATTCATTTTTCTCAAATTTGAAGCTGCTATAATTACAGGTGTTTAACTGATTGTATCAAAGATAAAATATATCAATATATCTATACAGTGGTGTAACCTATTATCGTGGATATAAGGATTCAACACCGAATTTCGTCAAAGTTAAAAACAAATTTTTTTTTTATGTCTTAGATGTTTCCTCAGATATTCTACAAAATAATTAAAATTGGTTTATTTCGATTTTCTTTATGAATCCTTCACTTTGACCCATATTTCATGAGTAACCAACTCGACAACGGCGGCAAAATGCGTCACCTTTTTTCGTGTACAATGTTTGATCTGTAAATAAGTCTAGAAAAACATGTATGGATACCGGGTGGTATAATTAACTTCTCTTAGTATTTATCTTTAATATCAATTCATTATAACTAGTGACAATTCCTTCAAAGAACCGCGATTTTAAAAAAAAATTGTGACTGACAAAATAAGATATGTAGCGTGATTTATTGCTAAAAGTCACTGAAACAACATAAGAATATGGTCCACTTTGTGTTCCATAGAAATTTTCTGCCGACACGGAATCCGCTAGTTGATCGCGTGACTTCATTCGTTGGACTACATTCTAGCAGACGACACTTGGAATTCCGATTACCGCTTGGGATTATAAGGAAATTCAGTCGATAAAAAATGGTGACGTTTGGTAATAACTGAAATCTGCCATTTTGTATTTGTCAAAGTATACATCAATACATTTTACCTTGCTTGAAACTACTGGATTCATTCTACTAGCTGATATTGTAGAGACAACCCATGTTTATCAAAACAAACTAATTCAGAGGTCGCGCCAGGTCACACATGTAAATTATTAATCCTTTCCTGAAATCCACGAATAATAGGTTTCCACGAAATAAGGTTACTTGACTGTATCTATTTTGTCACAATGTTTCTGGCATTATCACATTAATCTTCAAATTTTACCATTGATAGAGGGAACTATGAATTGGAATCAGAACTTAGCTGATTATGGGAAATATTTTGTGGCCCAGAGGCCAGGTGTTCGATAATAAAAACTTTCAGATTATATTTTATATTGGATTGTCTCGTAAACACCTGCTCAATAAATACACTGGCAATATATTTTATAAGTGCTTCTTTTTTTTTCTTTTTAGAGTCTACATCATATCAATATCACTACAGCAAGAAAACAAATCCATTATTATAAACATTGCAGTTGGTCTTAACATAAAATCTTTTTTTTTTCATTTTTCTTTATTCTGAAATATGATAAATGATAGCTATAGTATTATTTACATTTATTAAGTCTACAAAAGGTTTAATGGTTTTAAGAAATGAAATTAACTCATCATCTGGTTGATTGAATATTTCAACGACTGTAACCCTTCAATAGATAGACAATTAATATGGGGAATGGAGAGTGCATAATAGTTTCCATCATTTACTCGGAGCGCTGGTAACACATAGATAAATATTGTCCAATCAAAATTGCCCTACTGTATTGGTAGCAAATTTCAGTCAATCAAAATAAATCACTCATTAAGAAAACGAAAGCAGCGTGCCGTAACATATTTTGATGAATATATAGCCTACAGTACAGAATTAAGCAAGACTTTCGTTCAAGAATTGAAGCCGAGATTTTTCATTAATGTTAGTAAAGTTTAGTCAAGTTTTAAGAATGTCAAATATTTTATAATTAGCTTTAGATCACAGGTTTTCAACCTGAGAGTTATTACGACCAAGGGAATATTTTTAATAACTTTTAGGGGGTAATGAGGCCAGGCCCGTAACTAGGGCGCTCCCCCTGGAAATATATTCACCCCCACCCTCCCTGTAAAATTCGAATAAATTCTCAATTGAAACTGAAATCAGACTCTATCAGCTATTGCCCCCCATGCAAATGCGGCCACACCCCTTGGCACATTGATCTGGTTACAGGCCTGAATAATGTGCTTTGTATTCATGTATGAAAGTTGTGGACAATTATAATTGAAGTCGTTCTATTCAGTCAGGCTATGTCTTAAAGAATATCAGGAAATAATAAGGATTTATTGGGGAAAGGATTGAAAAGAAAAAGTTTGAAACCCCTGATTTAGATCCAACTCTTCATACTAAATTAAGACAGATTCCCACTTCCAATTTTTGTGATTATGAAATGAAATTAGAATACTGATGGAAAAACAAGTTTAATTATCCTGTTCATTAACAGAACTGATTGAAAAAATAGACCAGCTTTATCTACCCTCCAACCAACACAGCTGACTCCTGTTTAATCAGTAGTGACAGATGGTGTCCTGTTAGAGTCTTAAAAACTAAGAACTTTTTAACTGGTTTCTAAAACCTATAAACACTTTAAAACACAGTAGGAATTTTTTGAGCTGTCAACCTAAAAACATCTGGCCATATAAGCCATCAGATGCTGGACAAGGGTCAGCAAGTTTTTACTTTCTAGCAAACTGACATCTGTCAATAGTATTAATCAAAGGCAAGGGTCATTTCAAGCAAACTGACATCTGTTAAAAATTCATCTATCATTGCAAAGCAAAGCATAGGTGAAAAAGCTAGATGTTTTAATGGGTCAAATTCGAGGAATTTTTGCTTAATAACCCAACACAGTTTTAATTAAAGCTATCTGTACCATTACTTAGAATTAAAAGTTGACTTAAGTTCCAACCCTGACCAGCTCTCTGAGCTACACCTTATTCTTACTAATCTTGAAAAAGGTCACAGTACTGGACAGTATGTAAAGAACTTTTTTTTCTTTTTTAGTGTCAAAAAGGATATATAGTCAACTAATATTTTACTTTATCAGCTGATAGAAATAAGATTTGAACGACATTTAAAAATGAAATGAAATGAATGGAGTTTTAAGTCCTACTTTCCTGCACCTTGTGGGCTAATGAAGACAAAACGATGTTTAGAAGCCGAGAACACATATAACAAAAAACACAGGGAAATATATATCTGATGATTACACGTATATATTGTGTAAACAAAACATAATATACTTTGTTACTAATTATGAATAGTAACTTGTTACTTTTCAATCACCCTAATCACTAAAAAAGTTGTTGACACTTGGCGTTGTTTTTTACCACTTTGTTTCTTCACACGATTTTGTCCATGGATTTTCCGACTGGCTTTTCTTTCAGCTTTATACTATAATATATTCTCTTGTGTTTTTGTTATACAGCTTCATTTCAGATTTGCTGACTTTACAGAATATTTAAACTCTGATTGCATCCCTTTAAGTCAAAAACTTGCTAGACCAGACCACAGACATCTTAAATTTTCTCCAACATTTCTCTAAACTTGTTGAAAACAAGTTGAACTTGAAATAAAACCTAGGTTAACTCATGCCAAAATATTGGATTTGTTATGTTATCGAATGTAAAGTTTGACATATGGGCAACCTGCCAAGAAATAAACATTCAGTAAAAAAATTCTCAAAGTGAACACAATATAACTTTAAAAAACCCAATATATTAACAAATCAATGCACAGAGTTTAATAATCTAATTTTCCAATAAATATTTTGTCAAACCTTGAAGTATTAAAATTTGCTATTGTAAATTAAATTTTTGACATATATTGATATATAAAGACTTAAACCTTATACCTTGACTAAAATAGGCACCTTTCTTGTATCATTGAAGTATGTAAATGCAGTGATTTGATTGGATTGTACGCTAGCAAATACAACCAATCTGAAGTTCTGTAAACAATACGCCAAAATGTCTGGCTGTATTCCCTAGATTACAATCCAATCAAATCACTGCATTCCTTGATACAAGAAAGGTGGCTATGGCAGTCAAGGTATAAGTATGAAGTTTGTAATAGCTTGTCATTGTAAAGATGATATAAACATGGTGTTAAATGAATAACTATTTAAACAAACAAGATAATGATGAAATAAACTAAGGATCACGTATCAACAATCTGCCACAAAGTTAACAATATACATCTGCAACTTTACATAGTTAAATCAGGGTTAAACGGGATAGGTTGCAGAAGAGTA
The DNA here is from genome assembly GCF_000327385.1 of Lottia gigantea. Lineage (NCBI taxonomy): Eukaryota > Metazoa > Mollusca > Gastropoda > Lottiidae > Lottia > Lottia gigantea. The sequence goes on along the minus strand of NW_008709663.1, from coordinate 1,170,957 downwards.
GGACGTAAAACTCCATTCATTTCATTTCATTTAAAGGGATAGGTGCACCACTCTTTTTGACCAATCATACTTTAGTCTCAGGAACTTGGGTCAAAAAATTACTTAAAATTGTCAACAAGTGAGTTGATATTAAATACGAAATGACAAACCAGAAGAAACATACCTATGTCACGAATATTCTTCTTAATTCAATAGTTACAATGTAGGCCTATGGTATGAAATCTACAATCCACAATATTTACAATGCCCATTTTAATAACATCATATTTTTCCTCGTTTTCCCATAATCCAATTGATATGCTTTATAATTTATCCTATAATAAAGGATTTGCAAAAATTAAATCTTTTCTTAAGCAATACACCAACCATCCCACAATTCTCTCTTAAGCAACCCATTAAGGAAATGCTTTGACCCATGACAAATTATGTTATTTATCAGACTAATTGAAGTAGCAGTAGCTATATCAAAAATAATTTTTTGTTTTAATTACACTGATTAAATAACCACAGACAGCTGGTTATTTCATTTTCTAGATAATATCTTAATTATGAACAACAGTGGGATAGGTTCTCTGAAACCCCAGTCACTATTAGGTTTATCATCAAGGCAATCCTTTTAGACAGTTGATAGGTTCTCTGAAACAGTCACTATTAGGTTTATCATCAGGGTAATCCTTTTAGACAGTTGCTAGGTTCTCTGAAACCCCAGTAACTATTAGGTTTATCATCAAGGCATTCCTTTTAGACAGTTGATAGGTTCTCTGAAACAGTCACTATTAGGTTTATCATCAAGGTAATCCTTTTAGACAGTTGCTAGGTTCTCTGAAACCCCAGTAACTATTAGGTTTATCATCAAGGCATTCCTTTTAGACAGTTGATAGGTTCTCTGAAACCTTAGTTATTATTAGGTTTATCATCAAGGCATTCCTTTTAGACAGTTGATAGGTTCTCTGAAACCTCAGTAACTATTAGGTTTATCATCAAGGCATTCCTTTTAGACAGTTGATAGGTTCTCTGAAACAGTCACTATTAGGTTTATCATCAGGGCATTCCTTTTAGACAGTTGATAGGTTCTCTGAAACCTTAGTTAGTATTAGGTTTATCATCAGGGCATTCCTTTTAGACTGTTGATAGGTTCTCTGAAACCTTAGTTATTATTAGGTTTATCATCAGGGCATTCCTTTTAGACAGTTGATAGGTTCTCTGAAACCTTAGTTATTATTAGGTTTATCATCAGGGCATTCCTTTTAGACAGTAGATAGGTTCTCTGAAACCTTAGTTATTATTAGGTTTATCATCAGGGCATTCCTTTTAGACTGTTGATAGGTTCTCTGAAACCTCACTCACTATTAGGTTTATCATCAGGGCATTCCTTTTAGACTGTTGATAGGTTCTCTGAAACCTCAGTTAGTATTAGGTTTATCATCAGGGCATTACTTTTAGACAGTTGATAGGTTCTCTGAAACCTTAGTTATTATTAGGTTTATCATCAGGGCATTACTTTTAGACAGTAGATAGGTTCTCTGAAACCTCAGTTAGTATTAGGTTTATCATCAGGGCATTACTTTTAGACTGTTGATAGGTTCTCTGAATCCTCACTCACTATTAGGTTTATCATCAGGGCATTACTTTTAGACTGTTGATAGGTTCTCTGAAACCTCAGTTAGTATTAGGTTTATCCTCAGCGCATTCCTTTTAAACTGTTGATGGGTTCTCTGAAACCTTAGTTAGTATTAGGTTTATCATCAGGGCATTACTTATAGACTGTTGATAGGTTCTCTGAAACCTTAGTTATTATTAGGTTAATCATCAGGGCATTCCTTTTAGACTGTTGATAGGTTCTCTGAAACCTTAGTTAGTATAAGGTTTATCATCAAGGCATTGTTTTCTGATAATCTATTAGTAGTTATGAATAACGTTTGCATTATATAGTCATTTCCTGGACAATATAGCAAACAACTTTTTTTGGCTTGAGAATAATATTACAGCATGCCAGTTTCACATGTCTTTGATCAATCCTTGAACACCTGATAGCACTCTAAGGCTGGCTTTTTCATCTCAGTATTTAATCTCCAAACCAGGTGTCCATGCCGTCTGTTTCTAAAATTTTAGCATGAAAATATTTCATGTATAAATCAAGGGGCGTATTCTCAAGAAAATTTATTAAGATGATTTTAGTATTCCAGTCATCTGATTGGTCAATCACTAACATTGATTTTCAATTTACTTTTACTCAAGTTTTCAAGAATAAGGCAAGAGATTAATAACAAAAAAAACAGTGATGGCTTCTGAAACATGTGATGCCAATCTGTGAGTGACAGGTGCTTCGTAGCCAAAACACATGTCCAGAGTAAAAGATGAACTGTAGTCTAACAAAAAGTGGTCAAAGACAGTTAGAGTTTCTTTATATGATGTCAAGCAAATGGTTGTCGAGGATTCTAATCTTGGTTGGGGAATGAAAGTCTGGTATCCTTGATAAAGTCATCTTTCTTCCTGTTTCCAGTCGTCCCAGCAGTAAATTGGTGTTTGGCCAAGAACCAGTTGATCGATAGGATTCTGTAAACCCAAGTAGTTTTACTTGTAAATATCACTGTATCTTTTTCTAAAACATTGACCTCAATTAAGACACAAAAAATAAATATTCTTTACATAGCAAGTCAATTAAATTTTAACAGTGTATATACTCATGACACAAAATTCACTCTAAATTCCCTCAAAATATCTCAGTTGTTCAGATACATAGGAATCACATGGAAATAACATACAAATGCTATATTAAGCAGTAATTGTTGAGCTATAAGATGGGGAGTAATAATACAGAAACTTGTTATTGCGTATTACATACACAAAATCATTAGACAAAATCGATAGAAAAGTTATTATTCACCTATGCATCACTTTACTATTAATCCATACAATTTAGGTCTAAAGAATAGATAAATTGCCTATGACCTACGCCAGTATTTCAATAAGACATTTAGTTATATACTTTAGTAATGTGTTAGATGACTAACATTTTTCTATGCTCACACTCACACCAAATATCAAACACAAATACATTATTAAGGCCAAATATCTCACACAAACACACTATCAAGGCCAAATATCTCACATAAACACACCATTAAGGCCAAATATCTCACACAAACACACTATCAAGGCCAAATATCTCACACAAACACACTATCAAGGCCAAATATCTCACATAAACCCACCATTAAGGCCAAATATCTCACACAAACACTATTAAGGCCAAATATCTCACACAAACACACTATTAAGGCCAAATATCTCACACAAACACACTATTAAGGCCAAATATCTCACACAAACACACTATTAAGGCCAAATATCTCACACAAACACTATTAAGGCCAAATATCTCACATAAACACACTATTAAGGCCAAATATCTCACACAAACACGCTATTAAGGCCAAATATCTCACACAAACACACTATTAAGGCCAAATATCTCACCCAAACACACTATGAAGGCCAAATATCTCACACAAACCCGCTATTAAGGCCAAATATCTCACACAAACACTATTAAGGCCAAATATCTCACACAAACACACTATTAAGGCCAAATATCTCACACAAACACACTATTAAGGCCAAATATCTCACCCAAACACACTATCAAGGCCAAATATCTCACACAAACCCACTATTAAGGCCAAATATCTCACACAAACACTATTAAGGCCAAATATCTCACACAAACACACTATTAAGGCCAAATATCTCACACAAACACACTATTAAGGCCAAATATCTCACACAAACACACTATTAAGGCCAAATATCTCACACAAACACTATTAAGGCCAAATATCTCACATAAACACACTATTAAGGCCAAATATCTCACACAAACACACTATTAAGGCCAAATATCTCACACAAACACACTATTAAGGCCAAATATCTCACATAAACACACTATGAAGGCCAAATATCTCACACAAACACGCTATGAAGGCCAAATATCTAACATAAAACTCTCTGTATAATATGCATTTAAAAATATGCTGAATGTAATATTAAGTTTCATATGAAATTTAATATATCGCATATTCAATAGAGACAAAACCTCCATTACAATTTAATATTAACACAAAAACACCAGAAAGTAATACAATGTACTATTCAAATAACCTGCTTTATAATCATCCATTAACATTCTCCAATAAACACTAAACTCAGTATCTGGAAACCAATAAATTCTAGTCAAAAAAGGAAAAATAAAGTGGCTATCACAGTCATTGTTTATGATTGAGGATAAGAATAGTTGTTATATGTTTTGAGTAATGAGTTGCATTAGGAACTCATGGCAAGTTTCATTATTCACAAACATACGCAATTAATAATCTCTATGGTGTTAGAACACCTTTAAAAGCGAATTCAAAATAACTTAATGCTAAATGCATTTTTATTCTAAAACAAACGTGCCACAAAACTGCTCAATAAGCACCAAAAGCATGCTCAATTAATCATTCTGTTTCACTCAACATGACAACAAACTCAAAATCAATATCTCAACAATGTTGTACAAGGTAATACTACAAAATCAACACATGTTACCTCAATGTTTAATAAGTATCCAATTTCTTTAATCACATCAAAATTCATCTCAAAACTAACACAACTGTAGACCATAATCCAACCACGTGTTATCCTTCCACTACTAAATAATCATATTGAAATTCTTACTCTCTTTAACTCAATTCAATCATACATAATACAACAATGTTGTACAAAGTGAATAAGAAAACTCACATGTCACTCTACTACTTAAGCATTGATACTTATCAATTCATAAAAAAAAAACTGGAGTAACTATGTTGTACAATAATCCTTTAGCGACATTTAGGGGTAGAAGATGACAATGTAGATTGTTGAAACGTTGTGTGTAATAAAACTAAGGAGTAGTAGAAGATGACAATGTAGATTGTTGAAACGTTGTGTGTAATAAAACTAAGGAGTAGTAGAAGATGACAATGTAGATTGTTGAAACGTTGTGTGTAATAAAACTAAGGAATAGTAGAAGATGACAATGTAGATTGTTGAAACATTGTGTGTAATAAAACTAAGGAATAGTAGAAGATGACAATGTAGATTGTTGAAACGTAGTGTGTAATAAAACTAAGGAATAGTAGAAGATGACAATGTAGATTGTTGAAATGTAGTGTGTAATAAAACTAAGGAGTAGTAGAAGATGACAATGTAGATTGTTGAAACGTTGTGTGTAATAAAACTAAGGAGTAGTAGATGATGACAATGTAGATTGTTGAAACGTAGTGTGTAATAAAACTGAGGAGTAGTATACTATATAAACTGATGATGACAATGTAGATTGTTGAAACGTTGTGTGTAATAAAACTAAGGAATAGTAGAAGATGACAATGTAGATTGTTGAAACATAGTGTGTAATAAAACTAAGGAGTAGTAGAAGATTACAATGTAGATTGTTGAAACGTTGTGTGTAATAAAACTAAGGAATAGTAGAAGATGACAATGTAGATTGTTGAAACGTTGTGTGTAATAAAACTAAGGAATAGTAGAAGATGACAATGTAGATTGTTGAAACGTTGTGTGTAATAAAACTAAGGAGTAGTAGAAGATGACAATGTAGATTGTTGAAATGTTGTGTGTAATAAAACTAAGGAATAGTAGAAGATGACAATGTAGATTGTTGAAATGTTGTGTGTAATAAAACTAAGGAGTAGTATACCATAAAATTGTGTTCCGTTATTTAATGTTGTACAATGTAATAGTACAAACGTACATGGTTATCTCACTGCTTAAGAAGCACCTAAAGCATGCTTAATTCAACTACTCATCACAACAAACACTATAACACTATAAAAGATAATTCACTCTCAGTTATCAACATAATTTTTCCGAAGCGGTCATCAAGAAGAAGTTATCAACATGCTCAGTTATACACTTAACTGAACAAAATACAAGGGTATGATGAAACATTTATTCAATGTCATACAAGCTATTACTATGTTGTACTAAATAATACAACCCTAACATCTTACCTCACTGCTTAATAAGCACTGAAAGCATGCTTTATTAAAAATCCTGTTTCACTCAACACTCAGAAAAATTTATTATTCCCAACTCAATAAAACAAAATCAAAATATCTTAACAATGTTGTACAAGGTATTATTATAAACCCACATGTTACCTTACTTCTTACCAAGCACTGAAAGCATGCTCAATCATACATCCTGTTACACTCAACTCAAACTCAACAATGTTGTACAAGGTAATACTATAAACATACTGCTGAATAAGCACTGATACCTATAAACTAAACATAAAAAGAACAAACACCAAAGTAACACAAACTCAATAGAACTCAACAATGTTGTACAAGGTAATACTATAAACCCACATGTTATCTCACTGCTTACTAAGCACTGAAAGCATGCTTAATTGAACCACATTGCTTACCTACCACCAAACCATGTGTTCACATAAAAACCAGAGTTGAAATCAACCAGTGACCTTTACACAGAACTTTGAAGTGAACAAATAAAACCCTTGAGGGTATAAACATCAATCAGTGGGTTGCCATTGGTTACAACACACATGATTTATAACAACTTGGCTCACTGCCAAAATAAACGCCCTTTCTTTGCTGAGACAGCTCACAAAGCCAATCAACTATGCCAGTCAGCAGTACAGCTATGGTTATTTACATGACAATAAACCACTCACAGAAACTTCAACAACCAATAAAATTCCTCTAAGCCTATTAAATAACAAGCTGGTTACTATAGCAACACTAAGCATTAATCAATAAAAAGAGAATGTAATAAGCCCTTAGAATTTTGAATATTTTTTTGTGATTGTTTGCGTACTATTATCACCATTGTTATCAGTGTAGTTTTGGAGATAATTTTTTATCTCCCAGACGTGATTTGCGTGACTAAAAAGAGATAAGCTTAGAAGTAATTACTGATTTATCATTGACATGGGATTGGTACTCCAGTTTTTAATGAGTCATGATTTTTTCAAGGGTAAAGAGTCACAGTTTTTCAGAGGTCGTTAATATTGGAGTCACAGTTTTTCAGGTCAAAAAAATAAGAGTCACTTTATCAGAGGTCAATTTATATAGGAGTCAACTCTTTTAGCAGCAGACATGAATATATTTTTATCTGAGTCATAATTTTTTAAAATGTTCACTTTGATTACATGATGATTTTTACTATATAGTGGAATCTGTTAAGAGTCACTTTTTTTTAAAGAGTCACTAATATAGAGTCACTCTTTTCCATAAGTCAAAAATATTGAGTCATTTTTTCATGAGTCATTTTTTTCATCAAGTAAATTTTGTGAGTCACTCTTTTGTCAGTCACATATTGTAAGTCATTCTTGAGTCATTTTTTTGAGTCACTTATTTCTTTGAGTCTGGTCACTTCATTTAGCTAAAACTCAACTGTGTAAGAAGTCATCTTTTGATGAGTCATTGTGAGTCAAAATATCCAAACAGAAGAGTCCTTACTTCTTTTAATTATTTAATTGTTAAAAGGGATATTAAATAACAAGCTGGTTACTATAGCATCAACACTAAGCATTAATCAAAAAAGGGAATATAATAATCCCTTTAAAGTCATCTTTTAATGAGTCACTGTGAGTCCAGATATCCAAACCAGATGAGGCCTTAATTATCTAAATTGTTTCATTGTCCAAAGGGATATATATAATATTTGCCATACTGGCTAACCGACCAGAATAGCTTTATCATTCACAATGAATCATAGTTCTAAAAATAGATTCAAGTTGGAGAACAATGTACTTAGTTAAAGGGACTGTGCTCTTTATTTCATATAATATCATCAAATATGCTTTAGATAATGCCCTTCGCCATTAGTGATGTCATCAAACATTTAGTTTTAGTGGAATTGCAGGAACCACAGACGTCTAAAAATTTAGAATGGTGTAAATTGATGCTAACAGTGTCCCCGATACATAAAAAAAAAGTTGACCTTTCATGAGATAAAATTTTACAAATTTTCCTTCCATATTTACAATAAATTTATTTTCTTAATATAATACTTACTTCAATTTCACCAGTCTATAGCCTAAAATACAGTTTAATAATCAAACTAAAACATTATTACTTTTTAATTATGCATTAATATTGATTTTAAAAAATAAACATGCAAATTTCTAGTATCTACGTAAATATATGCAAATTATGAATAATTATGTAAATGAATAACGTGGATGAATTGCCAGTAGACTGAATCTATTGCAGCCCACGACTGACTCAGAAGCCCAATGATGGGAGACAGTTTAACTTAAGATGTGGTTTCTTTCTGAAACCTTACTTATATTGCTGTATACATACCACATTCCATTAACTCTCTGAAACTATTGCATTATGTGTTTTAGATTTTTTGTATTATTTGTAATCATTGTATAATTTCAGTCGGGATTTAGACTGATGTTGTAATTTCTCTTAACACATAGCGAAGTACATTTTGGCACACTTTCAATTCGATCTTTATTACTCAAATTGATAATTGATGTAAAAGAAGTATATTCTCTTCTTGTGATCTTGGCCAGTGCTTCTATTGCAGAGTATCGTCTATAACTCCCAACACAAAGGCTGGCTGAAAATTTCCAAAGACTGATACCAGGTTTCTCAATATAGTCCTCTTCCAAGTCTACACACTTTTGTCGGGGGTGTTAAAAAGGCCGGGCTATGTGTTCTCGAAACGATCTTAACACTAGGACATCCTAGGGTCTTAATATCTAGCACTGTTTTTAGGACGTCCTAGATCATTCAGATCGTTTCGAGAATACCGGACCTTGATACAGGTCAAGAAAAGATTTTCTGTGGCAACAAAAGTTTACGGCAAAGATTGCAATATCCCATCAAAGTTTTAGAACTTTCAGCTAACTGTAGTAATTTCATATGTAAAGTAGTAATAAAATATTATTTAAACCAAATGAATCTCAATGACAGAAGAGTGATTCAGACTAACAAAGGAATGACTCATTACTCATGTGACAGACGGAGATTGCAATCTTTTAGTTAGGGCTTGTGACTTAATTATCAACCTCAGCTTAAAAAGTGTCAAAGCTGCCATGTAGCATCTACTATTAGGTCTACTGGTTACATTTTGGACACGTTTCATTTTTGGCCTGTTTATTGGCACCTTGAGGGTACCTTTATTGTAAAAGGATTGTAGAGAAATTTTCAAAAAAATTATTTTGTATCGGGGACACTAATCATTTTGCACCATTCCAATTTTCAATCAGAAGTCTGTGGTTCCTGCTATTCCATTAAAACTAAGTGTTTGATGACATCACTAAAAACAAAGAGTCTTATGCGATGAAGCAAATTTTGTGATTAGTGACGTCATCAAACAGTTATTTTTGGTGAAATTGCAAGAGCTACACGTTTGACTGAAAATTGTTTGCTTCAGTGAATGCCAGTTTCTCATCGTGACTTGTCGTTTATCAAATCGGGCGAATGACTAATTGCCAATTAACCTTAATACCTTTTTTATAAGATAATTACGATAATTGCCAATAATTGCCAATTAGGAAAGGTGATAAAAAAACAACAAAGGAAAAGTGCTGATAACTGAAATAACTGAGTGAAAGTGATACATCCTGCAGTCTTATATTGGGCAAATGGAACAAGTTCTAAATTCTGTAAGCTTATTGGGCAAATGAAATGAGTTCTAAATTCTATAAGCTTATTGGACAAATGAAATGAGTTCTAAATTCTATAAGCTTATTGGGCAAATGAAATGAGTTCTAAATTCTATAAGCTTATTGGATAAATGAAATGAGTTCTAAATTCTGAAGTTCCTTATTGGGCAATAAAACCTTGTTTTTTGTATTTTTTTACAAAAAAACTGATTAGCATCCTACTGTTAAGGACATCTTTGTAGTATTACCCAGGCTAATGTCTTCATGATACTATGTTCTCATCACCATCTAATCCTATGAAATAAAGCCAGAAGTCTCCATGATAATCATAGAAATATTAAGACACCTTTGTGGTTTTCTTTAATAGAAACTTTTTAAAAAAAATTATTGAGGAAGTAACAAACACAAAGAAAGTGACACACAAAAAAAAAAAACAAAAAAAAACTCACTTTTAAAAATAGGTGTAACCTAAATAACAGAAACTAATTTAAACTCAAAATCTTACATCTGGTTTAGGAACTTAAGTTTCGAATTTCAAAAGTTATCTCTAAGCAGGGCAGGGTTGATGAACTTTGTGACTTTTGTGCAAAAGGAAGGAAACTTTCAACTGAAAAGGAAATATCAAATAACCTACTGTACCACTCCACCCTATTTCCTCCTTTGGATATTGGTTGCCATAGAAACCACACATCTGGTTTGAATTAAAAGCAAGCCATTAAATATACTATATTTTTATAGCCATGTCATAGTTTAAGAACCCAGCAGATGTCCTGATGACATCTTCTTTAAGGTTTCAAAAGACGTCCTAGTTTGGATGAAATGATATCTATGTTTATATAGAGCCTGGTAAAATGATCCAAATAATTGATTATCATTGCTACGAATGTATGATTTTGATTATGGATTATCAAATTTCATGATCGTTTATATGTCAAAGTTACATTTTCTCCACTACCCATTAACAAGTAGTAATCTCTTCCACATAGGTTCCCTTCAGCACATAACATACCCACAATAAACTATAATAACTGATCAAAACAAGAATATACTTCTATAACGCAAAAATTGGAATTGAGTTTTATATCCTACTGTTCTGTATCTTATTGGACTGATAAAATGAAATGGAGTTTAATATCCTACTGTTCTGTATCTTATTGGACTGATAAAATGAAATGGAGTTTTATATCCTACTGTTCTGTATCTTATTGGACTGATGGAATGAAATAGAGTTATATATCCTACTGTTCTGTATCTTATTGGACTAATGAAATGAAATAGAGTTTTATATCCTACTGTTCTGTATCTTATTGGACTAATGAAATGAAATAGAGTTTTATATCATACTGTTCTGTATCTTATTGGACTGACGAAATGAAATGGAGTTTTATATCCTACTGTTCTGTATCTTATTGGACTGATGGAATGAAATAGACTTATATATCCTACTGTTCTGTATCTTATTGGACTGATGGAATGAAATAGACTTATATATCCTACTGTTCTGTATCTTATTGGACTAATGAAATGAAATGGAGTTTTATATCCTACTGTTCTGTATCTTATTGGACTAATGAAATGAAATAGATGAAATAGAGTTATATATCCTAATGTTCTGTATCTTATTGGACTAATGAAATGAAATAGAGTTTTATATCCTACTGTTCTGTATCTTATTGGACTAATGAAATGAAATAGACTTATATATCCTACTGTTCTGTATCTTATTGGACTGATGGAATGAAATAGACTTATATATCCTACTGTTCTGTATCTTATTGGACTAATGAAATGAAATAGAGTTATATATCCTACTGTTCTGTATCTTATTGGACTAATGAAATGAAATAGAGTTATATATCCTACTGTTCTGTATCTTATTGGACTAATGAAATGAAATAGAGTTTTATATCCTACTGTTCTGTATCTTATTGGACTAACGAAATGAAATAGACTTATATATCCTAATGGTCTGTATCTTATTGGACTAATGAAATGAAATAGAGTTTTATATCCTACTGTTCTGTATCTTATTGGACTAATGAAATGAAATAGAGTTATATATCCTAATGTTCTGTATCTTATTGGACTAATGAAATGAAATAGAGTTATATATCCTAATGTTCTGTATCTTATTGGACTAATGAAATGAAATAGAGTTATATATCCTACTGTTCTGTATCTTATTGGACTAATGAAATGAAATAGAGTTATATATCCTACTGTTCTGTATCTTATTGGACTAATGAAATGAAATTGAGTTTTATATCCTACTGTTCTGTATCTTATTGGACTAATGAAATGAAATAGAGTTATATATCCTACTGTTCTGTATCATATTGGACTAATTATATCCTAATGTTCTGTATCTTATTGGACTAATGAAATGAAATAGAGTTATATATCCTAATGGTCTGTATCTTATTGGACTAATGAAATGAAATAGAGTTTTATATCCTACTGTTCTGTATCTTATTGGACTAATGAAATGAAATAGACTTATATATCCTACTGTTCTGTATCTTATTGGACTAATGAAATGAAATAGAGTTATATATCCTAATGTTCTGTATCTTATTGGACTAATGAAATGAAATAGAGTTATATATCCTACTGTTCTGTATCTTATTGGACTAATGAAATGAAATAGAGTTATATATCCTACTGTTCTGTATCTTATTGGACTAATAAAATAGAGTTTTATATCCTACTGTTCTGTATCTTATTGGACTAATAAAATAGAGTTTTATATCCTACTGTTCTGTATCTTATTGGACTAATGAAATGAAATTGAGTTTTATATCGTACTGTTCTGTATCTTATTGGACTAATGAAATGAAATAAAGTTTTATATCGTACTGTTCTGTATCTTATTGGACTAATAAAATAGAGTTTTATATCCTACTGTTCTGTATCTTATTGAACTAATGAAATGAAATAAAGTTTTATATCGTACTGTTCTGTATCTTATTGGACTAATAAAATAGAGTTTTATATCCTACTGTTCTGTATCTTATTGGTCTAATGAAATGAAATGGAGTTTTATATCCTACTATTCTGTATCTTATTGGACTAATGAAATAGAGTTTTATATCCTACTATTCTGTATCTTATTGAACTAATAAAATAGAGTTTTATATCGTACTGTTCTGTATCTTATTGGACTAATAAAATAGAGTTTTATATCCTACTGTTCTGTATCTTATTGGTCTAATGAAATGAAATGGAGTTTTATATCCTACTATTCTGTATCTTATTGGACTAATGAAATAGAGTTTTATATCCTACTATTCTGTATCTTATTGAACTAATAAAATAGAGTTTTATATCCTACTGTTCTGTATCTTATTGGACTAATGAAATGAAATGGAGTTCTACATGCCACTGTTCTGCAAAGAGTTCCTCTATACCAGATGATTTAAACCTAAGTAATAACCACTTGGGGTAGTATTTTTTTCGGGGATATTGAGATGGTTTATAGTCTAGCATAAAATGTTTGGACAATTACAATTCAAGTAAATCTATTCAGTCAGGCTATATATTTTCCCTGCATGAAAAAAGATTTCAGGTAAAAAGTAAAAATCACATATTGTAATGATTTATAGTGAAAAGGGCATATAAATCACTCATTCAAAAATGCTAAAAGGGGGTAATACAAAGAAAAAGGTTGAAAACCCCTACTTTATACCTCTGATGTCAGTTGAACCTTCTCTATAGAATACTGCTCAAGTGTGACAAAACAACACAAGATCAAATTGCTTTCCAGGTCAACGATTTTGGACAAAGAACTTTTCCATGGGGCTTTTTCTTTGTTTACAGCTCTGCTTTAATTATGTATTTATAGAAGAACAAAGCTAAGCACATTCAAAGTGTTAAATTCATGCTTGAATACAATAATAAAATTGTTCAACAAATCCACCGACGATTGGGGTAACATTTAGGGCCCTGGGGAATATCCACTGCTTAAATGAAAGCCTTTCAGACTAAATAAAGGTCCTTCAAGGGATTGTAAACGGGTTTTCTAAATTTCTATGTATATTGGGGACACTGATAGCATCAGTTTGCACAATTCCAATTTTCAATCAGACGTCTGTGGTTGCTGTAATTTCACTATAACTAAGTGTTTGACAACGTAATAGCAAAGGGTATTTCTTTTTATTTATTGAGGCGATATCACCAACAATATATATTCCAATACCATTCTTTACGGTGATAACAACGGTACATCGCCTTGCTATACTGTATCTAGTGGTCTACATATCCTGCATGACAATCAAATCATACCCTTTGTTGCAAACTATAATTCCACTGCCAAAAATGCTTCCTGATTGTCAAACAACAAAAACTTAATTTCTGAATATTTGCACTAAAGGTTTGGTAACAGATTTAAAAAAAATTCTGAGTAATTTACTTGTCCATGGCAAATTGGACCCCATTCCATTAACTCTCTGAAACAATTGCTTTATGTGTTTTGTATTATTTGTATTGTAAAATGACTTTCCAGTGTTGTAATATTTGCACAAGTTAGTACACTTTCAATTTAATCTTTATTACTCAAATTGATAATTCATATAAAAGAATTATGTTCTATTTCTAGTGACCTTGGCCAGTGCTTTTAAAGGAGAGTATCTATAACTCCAAGCACCAGTATTTGAACTTAATTCTACTTATCTATTGTTTCACAACATGGTTGAATATGAAGTCTACACCCAAATTCTGACCTATTTTTAAAATATTGATGAGTGCTGTTACTTTGTTTATCAATTTTCAAGATGTGAATGTGTTGTCAAGGTCTCAAGATCACACCCAAATTTTAAAAATTGATGTTAAAAACTTGATATTTACCAAAGCAGTGTCATAATTCTGTTTGCCAACCCTAATTATAGAAAGTAAACCATTCCAGGCCACCACCCAAATTTTGACCTTTACCAAAAGACATAGAGTTGCTGTATTAAAGTGACAGATTTGCCATTTTTGGGGGTTGATTTGAGTCTTGAAAATATGTAAATAGTCTGCAGATGTACTAGAAATATACCAAAAATCACATAATTACTTCAAAAATAACTCATACTAGGAATTTCACTTTCTATTTCTATAAATATATGTGTTTTCTATATATGACAGTCTCAGGAAAAGACCAGTCATCATTTAAATTTCAAATCTTAACACACAAGGATGAGCTGTGAACACTATTACTGATTAGCTCAGCTAAACAATTCCAGTTTCTGAGACTAACGTATGATTGGTACAACAAATTGCGAAAAAAAAAAAACGAAAACAGCCATCTATTAATCTGCTTCAACAGATTTTAGAAGTTTTTTTTTGTATCCGGCTGAAGAGTGATTCAAAATTAAAATCTGAAATCCAGTTATCTTGCAATTCAATAAATAAAGCACCGTGGAAGTTAGACACTCATCACTTCAGGGTTATAATATATACTTATCTTAATGGCTTAGAACCACAGCCAAATTTAATTCAAGATTATTTTAGTGTTTGAGTCATCTATCACTAAAATCCATTTTAAATTAATCAGATCACTTCAAAATCTTGATTTTACCTTATTTGAGTTTTCGAAAATAAAGCCGCAGGTTTGAACCCAATTAGTCTCCTGCTACAGCACAATCGGTTAGAGCGTTGGTTCTTTATATGTCGTCATTTGCTTGGTAACGTTGAGCAAATGGCGGCTGTGGGTTCTACCAGCTGGTGGAAAGGATCCTTAACTGTGAAACTAAGTTGTTATCCTTGTAAAATATAGTTGTTTCTTGATTATCTACTTGATTTATTTAAAACCTGTCTTTTTCTGGCGACGATAAAATGTTCTATCTACATTACAGTAACATCAGGCAGCCTGACAGTTAGTCACATGTAAATGGATACTGATCTCATCTTGCTTATCAGAAACATTCCTGTTTACTTTCACCAATTTATCAATGCTGTTCTGAGAACCATATTGAGACCACCTCCATGAACTGTTTTCAGATTGCTTGCCTGTTTACATACAATGCTTTCATTATGTTCAGAGAACTCTTCGTAGAACTGATAACATGTAATGTAAAAGAAAATAGTGTTCTGGAATGACAATGACATCAGTGACACCCCAGTGAAGCTATGTTCACATCAACACTCAACCCAAGTCTAACAAGGTGTGACTCTCTGGAATTAATCAGTCCCTTACACCTGCTAGCTAATTAATATAATTAATTAATCAGTTGTCATGGTAACCGACTAGCCTGTCAGACAAGTTAATCTACCCCAGAGAACCAAAGATAGGAAGAAATATCACCATAACTGAGGGCAAGTTGTTCACCAGGCAATGGTAACTGAGGTTAAAAACACCTTCAAGGCAAAGATAACTTGCTGTTAGCCTTAGTCCTCCTACAAGTGAACAGAATCACTGTTAAAAGTGAACTTCCTGTACTAGTCAGTAATAAATATATTACTTATCATTAAACCTTTTGAAGTGAAACATGAATTTCTTGTCATGGGGAGCAAGAGATTAATAATATAGGGTCAAAAGGTCATTCATGGGGGTCCCAGAGGGTCATAACGTAATAAAAGGCCAAAAGTTTGTCTATTTGACAAGTTGTCAAGCTGTCACAGTTTATTTGAAACATAACAGTCAAAAGACTTCCTGTTGTCAAGTTTACACCTGGTAAAGCTATTTTACATAATAATACAGCGTGCTAAGTTCTGCGTTTTAAATCCTGCAGCGACATACAGCTGTTAGAAAACTTCTTGTTGCTAACTCAGCGCCATTATATAGTTCTTAAATTTAGGTATGTTAGGAGATAATTCTGACAACTTACTTATGTATTTAATGCTATTTTGTGACTGTTGGTTATCCAATGATACATTTTATTATAAGTTTGAATACAAATCTTACGGATTTTTGTTTTTCATTGACTTTGTTTACAAACACTTTGTTTACAACGACCAGCCTCACGTGATCACGAGACAATATTGACATTGTTCCGTTAAAAAAAATTGCCAATCATTACGGTGATATGTTGCAGACTTTCACGCAACTTTCACTGAGGTCATTTGGTCTCTTGGATGATGGGTTATACAGATATTGGATTTAGAATTTCTTTTTTCTCTTCTATAAACAGCTGCTAAAAGACCCTGCTGAAACCTCATTAAGTCTGCACTCAGCCTTATACCAAATACCACAGCATGAAGCTCCTGAAGATTGGATTGCATAATATTACCACTGATGGTGCTTGGTATATTCATAAAAATAAGTAAAAATTTACAGCCACAGGATATGGCTGTTACACTATGTTACACATAGCTGTCAGAAGAATCCCTGCTGTAACCTCTACAGTCTGTACAAATATATTACCTAATACCACAGCATGAAACTTTGACACAGTTCGGATTGTGTATCCTTGATTCCCTACAGCCACTGCATTTCAAAAGGTTTGGATAAAGACAGACCCCTAGCTGTAAACTCTAGTCGGTATAACTGATGTTATCGATAAAAACGTATCTGTCAGAAGACCCCTAGCTGTAAACTGTAGTCTGTATAACTGATGTTATCGATAAAAACGTATCTGTCAGAAGACCCCTAGCTGTAAACTCTAGTCGGTATAACTGATGTTATCAATAAAAACGTATCTGTCAGAAGACCCCTAGCTGTAAACTCTAGTCGGTATAACTGATGTTATCAATAAAAATGTATCTGTCAGAAGACCCCTAGCTGTAAACTCTAGTCGGTAAAACTGATGTTATCAATAAAAACGTATCTGTCAGAAGACCCCTAGCTGTAAACTGTAGTCTGTATAACTGATGTTATCGATAAAAACGTATCTGTCAGAAGACCCCTAGCTGTAAACTCTAGTCGGTACAACTGATGTTATCGATAAAAACGTATCTGTCAGAAGACCCCTAGCTGTAAACTCTAGTCGGTACAACTGATGTTATCAATAAAAACGTATCTGTCAGAAGACCCCTAGCTGTAAACTCTAGTCGGTACAACTGATGTTATAAATAAAAACGTATCTGTCAGAAGACCCCTAGCTGTAAACTCTAGTCGGTACAACTGATGTTATCAATAAAAACGTATCTGTCAGAAGACCCCTAGCTGTAAACTCTAGTCGGTATAACTGATGTTATCAATAAAAACGTATCTGTCAGAAGACCCCTAGCTGTAAACTCTAGTCGGTACAACTGATGTTATCAATAAAAACGTATCTGTCAGAAGACCCCTAGCTGTAAACTCTAGTCAGTATAACTGATGTTATCAATAAAAACAGAACAAAACTGATATAACTCTACAATATATTGCCTCAGCTACAGGATTTGAGCAGGATTAACTACTCTTCTGCTTGTAGCTGACTGAAGAGTTCCTACTGAAACCTCTAGTCTGTAAAACTGATATCACCTAAAACCACAGCAAGACATTCATATGGTACAGATTGCATTGTGTTATATTACCACTGTTGGTACAGGTTTTATTCCCTAGAGCCACAGGATTGGGATAGGCTGGCTGATCGGTTTGTAACAGGAAACAAGTTTGCCTTCTGTTTGACCAATCATACCTTAACCTCAGTAACATGAAGAACTAATCAATAATAGTGTTCACAAATCACCATAGAAATTTGAGCCTTCAAATCCATGTCTGTCCCGAATCATCTGCATTTAAAAGTTCTTGCTACTCGGCCATGTAGAAAAGACAGAAATAGAAAATGAAATTTCTAGTTTGAAATATTTTTGAAAGGATTATGGGATACTTATTTAGTTCGAGTTCTGAAAACTATTGTCATTTATTCAATACTTAAATTAACCTCCAAAATGGAGAACCATGGCCATTAAACTAGGCAGTTTTCAAGGACAGATATATTGCTAAGACATTATCCTTCTCGCTTCAAACTATTAATACATCTTTCACCTGTAGCACACAGGGCCTTGTTTCTATCAATCTTAAGCATAGACACTTAAATTGTTAACCCTTGCAAGATCACTCTTATCTCTGTTATATAAGCCAGGATTCCATAACATGCTTAATGACTTTCACACACTGATAGGGTTAACAAAGAGCTAATTAGTTGTGCTTCAATAAGCAGGAATCAATAGATAAATAGATCAATAGGATAATCATTTGATTAAACCAGTAAGCATGGTTTGTTCTGATCTTTTTAGAAAACTTCTTTCTCAGACCAAAATAAAAAGTTGCTATTTCAGATTATTAACGAAATTTATCTTGAAAAATTCTTATAAGTATAAACCTCAGATAATAAAATATGTGCCAAAATAACAGGAATTACGATTTGTCTATCTGAAAGCTAATAACAGAAGCAAGAAAAATATGAACATGAAAATAATACACTTAACAAAATAGTAATTGTAATGTTGTTTGCTTTCTTTAATCTAAAGACCATTTTAGAATATTTGGCAGCAATTTCACATAAGATTGTCTTCCACACATACCCTTTCAGTTACCTGACTATTCTTGAATTAATTAATCAAACATGCCCTTCCACACAGCTTCACGTCAGAGATGTATATTTGCTCAATCAAGAATTGATTTTACTCTGTGCTAGAATTTGCCGCTGGATCATTCCGTTATGATACAAAAAGTTGATTTCTTATCATCACTAAGTCCATTCAAACAATGACAGTTGCTCAGAATTTTTGTAAATGAATCATAAGCTTAACATGAAAAAATAAATAGCAAATAGCAAAAAAATACCTTGCAAATATCTCAATTTTCGTCTTTCTGATGACATCTAGTTGCTAAATTTGTTAAAAATCTTGCACTTTGTTTGTTAAACTTTACTATAACTTTGCAAATATATGTCGGTCTACTGTCGCTTCAGCAAAGCTTCAAGCATGATATTATGGAATTCTTATTTTGTCAGACTAAGAGACATAAAACCACTTGGAATTCCCAGAGTCTGATGTACTCGTTAAAAGTGCTTTCGATCAATGCTTCTTGCACACTGAGGCAATAATTGGATTCGTTACTATAGCAACCAGATCAATTTCCGAATCTGCTCAAAATTAGATTGAAGACAGGAAATCAATTTTTTGGTTTTCATTGTGAAATGTTGCCCTTATCAGTTAAAAGAAGATAAATTCTGAAGCGGAAATCCAAGTATTTTTTAGTTTCCAATATCTGGCAAAAAATCAATAATTTCTTATCTGTATATTTTGTCATGTTCATTGAAGTCATCAAATCTACAGCTGAAAGCAATAATTAATACCAGCAGCAGAACTGTCAGTAAAACATGTCATGCCCATACTTTTAGAGCACCTGTTTATATTTGAGGCTTTATAAAGGATCTGTTCGACATTCAGAAGTTTATTTATATTTCAGAGCCTTGATATACAAATTTTTTGGACTTTTCTTAGTTACAGTAACTGTTTTCTGTTGAAGACACCCCACCCCACAGACCCCCTCATCCTCCATATGAGGTGAAACGGAGTCAGTATTTATCAAACCATATCATTGTTCATTATCAAGACTAAGAATTCAGACTCCAATGCTGATATTATCTTAATGGATTCGTTTAAATATTTTAAAGGTACAGATCCGCCAATCAATTTTTGACCAATCAAACTTTACTTTCAGAAATGAGTATTTTGTGGCTTAACCAATCAATAATAGTGTTCACAGTTCACATTTGAACCATCAAATCCATGTGTGTCCAGTGTCCAGAATTATCTGCATTTGACTCTCATTTTAAAATACTGATATAGAAAAGACATATATAGAAATAGTGAGTAAATTCCTAGTTTGAAGGAATTATGTGATTTTTGTGCATTTCTAGCACTTCTGAACAGAAGCCTTTTTACATATATTCAAGATTCAAATCAAACCTGTCATTTAACTTGTAAGAACAGTGATGTATGTATAGTACTTATCTTATCTTATCTTGTATTATTTAAAATCTTTTTATAGAGCTAATCATAGGATGCTCAAGTTTAAGCGACACCACATATTTTTATTTTATTTTTTTTAATTCCACTTACCTATTTTATAGATCTCTTCTCTAAACTTTCACATAACATCACCACTATATCTACAGTTTACTGGAATATATACAAAATGAAATAAAATTTTTTAAAAATAATTTATCACGAACTGAACGAATACAAACATATATTTCCTAAAATATAATTGTTCACTATCATGCCTTTATAAGTTCACAACCCTGTGAAGTCTTCAGTACCGGTATATTTAAATATTTGAAAATGTTGTCCCAAATAGAACACTTTAAATAACAATTAATAATAAATAAAACCAAAATAAACATCATCAGCTATGTGGACTGTGTAATATTACATTACAGACCCTGAACCCCCTTCACAAAGGATCTTAGGGTCATACGAAGTGTATTTATCTATGTAAATTTCCAGTTTTTCACAAATTTCACAGATTCTTGGTTCCAAATTTTAAGACTTACTATAACCCCTTGAGAAATGGAGAGATCAGAAAAGACCCTGGGTCCATTTCACAAACAATCATCTAATAGGATCAATTTGGTCCTAAACAGTGTGTTTCTCATTCAAAATTGCACTTTTTCACAAATTCTTATTGTACAATTTTTTGAGGACAAGGGGCTTTGGCTCCTAACCTTCTCTACTTATACCCACTTGAGACATGAGAAGCCAGAAAAGATCATAAAAGATCCTAGGGCCCATTTCACAATCATAGCGTCAATTTTTTGTAAGTATTGTATTTCTCATGCGTCAGATTTTTCGAGGAAAGGGCCACTGGCTTGTTACTTCTTGTACTCCCTGGAGACAATGGAAACCAGTATGACCTAAATTTCCTTCTCAACTTTATCAAAAAATACTGACAACAGTGAGAGATGTAACAAAAATCTGTCAACTATCTTGTCTTAACACCTATAAAGGGAGTGAAATAAGTGAGACTTTGAGACTGAACACTTCACAACATGACAACAGACCTAGCACTTTACTACAGATGACAAATATATCAGCAATTCACACATCAAAACCATATTGAAGATGTGAAATACTCACTAGATATCATCATTTTCTGTAGATGACTTTACTCATTTTTTAATCTAACAACAGTTATAAGAAAGGTATGTTCACCTATTCAGCTAATAAAAGATGTCACCAGTTTAAGACAACTTCTGAAATATTGATTATCAAACTTTGACAAAGGCAAACTGTTATAACAGGTTTGTTTAAAATAAGCCAAAGGTATCATAATCATTGTTTTAATCATTATCATCATCAGTCATTCACCCATTGATAATCATCATCATCCATTATCTATTATATATCATCATCCATTATCTATTATATATCATCATCCATTATCTATTATATATCATCATCCATTATCTATTATCATCCATTATCTATCATCATCATTATCTATTATCTATCATCATCCATTATCTATCATCATCATTATCTATCATAATCTATAATCCATCATCATCATCCATCATAATCTATAATCCATCATCATCATTCATTATCCACCATCTTCATTCATCATCCATTATCCACCATAATCCATTATTCATCATCATCCATTATTCATCATCATCCATTATATACATAATCACCTATAATCCATCATCTAACATCATCTTCATCATCCATTATAATTCATTATCCATTATCATTCATCATTCATTATCCACCATAATCCATTATCCATATTCATCCATTATCCATTATAATTCATAATCTACCATAATCCAATCATTATGAATTTGCAATCAACATCCATTATCATTCATCTGTTATTCATTATCATCCATTATCAGTAAACATTATCCATCATCTATTACCATTTATCATCCATTATCATTCATCATCTATTATCAATCATCTATTATCAATCATCTATTATCCATCATCTATTATCATTTATCATCCATTATCATTCATAATCTATTATCCATCATCTATTATCATTTATCGTCTATTATCCATCATCTATTATCATTCATCATCTATTATCATTCATCATCTATTATCAATCATCTATTATTCATCATCTATTATCATTTATCATCCATTATCATTCATCATCTATTATCATTCATCATCTATTATCATTCATCATCTATTATCATTTATCATCTATTATCCATTATCAATCATCATCCATTATCTATTATCATTCATCATCTATTATCAATCATCTATTATTCATCATCTATTATCATTTATCATCCATTATCATTCATCATCTATTATCATTCATCATCTATTATCCATCATCTATTATCATTGATCATCCATTGTCATTCATCATCTATTATCATTCATCTATTATCCATTATCATCTATTATCATTCATCATCTATTATCATTCATCATCTATTATCAATCATCTATTATCCATCATCCATTATCACCTATTATCCATCATCATCTAT